>NC_132933.1:14299591-14552091 GCF_047675955.1 Chlorocebus sabaeus | reverse complement strand
CAAAGTAGATGCACCATTTTATATCCCTACCAGCAGTGTGTGACAATTCTGGTGATTTTGCATTTTTAATATCATTGAGAATTATGCATTTAAAAATTTTTAGTCATTCAAATTTTAGTATAAAATGGTGTCTTATTGTATTTCCTTTACAATAATGACATTAAGAACCTTTTCATATATCTAGTTGCCATTCTTATATCTTCTTTTGTGAATTAGTTTATTCAAGACTTTTGCCCATTAGAAAAACCTAGGTTGTTTGCCTTTTGTTTATAATTAATAAACTATTTTTAGAGAAGTTTTAAGTTTACAGAAAAATTGGGCAGAAAGTAGATTTTTCCCATTTACCCCAACACCCTCCCACACACGGTTTCTCCTATTAATAACATCTTGTATTAGTGTAAGACATTTGTTACAATCGATGAGCCAATGTCCATACATTATTATTAACTGAAGTCTGTAGTTTACTTTAGGGTTCTCTTTTACTGTTGTATATTCTGTGGCTACTGAAAAATATATAATAACTTATATCCACCATTATAGTATCATAAAAAATAGTTTCAGCCAGGCGCCGTGGCTTACACCTGTAATCCCAACAGTTTGGGAGGCAGAGGTGGGCGGACCACCTGAGGTCAGGAGTGCGAGACCAGCCTGACCAATATGATTAACCCACATCTCTACTAAAAATACAAAAATTAGCTGGGCGTGGTGGCATGTGCCTGTAATCCCAGCTACTTGGGAGTCTGAGACAGGAGAATCGCTTGAACCTGGGACGTGGAGGTTGCAGTGAGCCAAGATCTTACCATTGCACTCCAGCCTGGACAACAAGAGTGAAACTTCCTCTCAAAAAAAAAAAAAAAAAAAAAAAAAAAGAAAAGAAAAGAAAAGAAAAAGACAAAGAAAAAGAAAAGAAAAGAAAGAAAGAACAGTTTAATTGACCTAACAATCATCTGTCCACCACCTATTCATCTCACTCTCTCCCAAAACATGAAAACCACTGATCTTTTTACTGTTTCCATTTTCATTACCAGAATGTCATATATTAGCTTCTTTCAGTTAGCATTATGTGTATCTTTTCACTCAGCTATATGCACACATGTCTGTTAATATGGTTTGGAAGTTTGCACCCTCAAAATTTCATCTTGAAATGTGATTCCCGGTGTTGGAGGTGGGGCCTGATGAGAAGTATTGGATAATAGGGGTGGATCCCTCATGAATCCTTTAGCACCATCCACTTGGTGATAAGTGAGTTCTCACTCAGTTAGTTCACATGAGATCTGGTTGTTAAAAAAATATGAGACTTCCCACTTCTCTCTCTCTTACTGCTGCTCTCACCATGTGGCACGCTGGCTCCCCTTTGCCTTCTTCTATGATTGTAAGCTTCCTGAAACCCCCACCAGAAGCAGATGCTGCCATGCTTTCTTTACAACCTGCAGAACCACGAGCCAATTAAACCGTTTTTCTTTATAGATTACCCAGTCTCAGGCATTTCTATATAGCAATGCAAAAATGGACTAATACCAAAAATTGGTTCCAAAGAATGGGCTATTGTTATAACAATATCTAAAAATGTGGAAACAGCTTTGGAGTTGATTAATGGGCAGAAGTTGGAAGAGTTTGGAGGACTTAGAAGAAGACAGGAAGATGAGGTTAAGTTTGGAACTTCTCAGAGACTAAATGATTGTATCCAAAAATGCTGATAAGAATATGAATAGTGAAGTCCAGACCAATGAGGTCTCAGATGGAAATGAGAAGGTTATTGGAAACTGGAATAAAAGTCACCCATATTATACTCTAGCGAAGTGCTTTGCTGCATCGTGTTTATGTACTAGGGATCTCTGGAAATTTGAACTTAAGAGTAATGACTTAAGGTATCTGGCAGAAGAAATTTCTAAGCAGCAAAACATCTAAAATTTGGCCTGGATGCTTTTAACGCTCTGTGATCAGATATGAGAGAAAAAAAATAAATTTTGAACTTATATTTAAAAGGGAAGCAGGGTACAAAAATTGGGAAAATTGGCAGCCTGGTCAATTTTGGTAAAGGAAAGAGCATTTTCAAAGGAGGAATTCAAGAGGGCTGTGGAGCAACCAGGTACTAGGGAGACCAGCATGACTAAAAGCCAGCCAGCTACTTATAGCCAAGGCAATGGGTAAAAAGCCTCAAAGGCGTTTCAAAAATTTTGAAGACAATTTCTCCCCTCATAGGCCCAGAGTCCCAGGAGGAAAGAATGGTTTCACGGGCCAGGCTCAGGGCCCTGCTGCCCCAAGAAGCCTCAAGATACTGCTTCCTGCATACGGGCAACTCCAGTTCCAGCCTCAGATCAAGGGGTCCCAGGTACAGCTCGGGATGCTTTGGAGGGCACAAACCATAAGCCATGGTGGCCTCTACATGACATTAAGCCTGCAGGTGCACAGAATGCAACAGTGAAGGGGGCTTGGCAGCTTTGACCAATATTTCAGAGGATGTATGGGAAAGTCTGGGTACCCAGGCAGAAACCTGCCACAGGAGCATAGCCCCCACAGAGAAATTCTACTAGGTCAGTACTAAGGGGAAATGTGGGGTTGAAGCCCCTACACAGAGTCTCCAATGAGGCATTGTCCAGTGGAGCTGTGGGAAGGGGGCCACCACCCTCTAGATCCAGAATGATAGAGCCATGGGCAGCTGGCATCCTGAATCTGGAAAAGCCACAGGTGTTCAACTACGACTTGTGAGAGCAGTCACAGAGCCTTCACCCTGGATGACACGGGCAGAGCTGCTCAAGGTCTTGGGAGCCCACTCCTTGCACTAGTGTGCCCTGGATGTGGGACATGGAATCAAGGATTATTTTGAAGCTTTAAGGTTTAATGACCGCCCTGCTGGTTTCAGACTTGTGTGGGGCCTGTAGCCCATGTATTTTGGCTAAATTCTCCCGTTTGAAATGAAAATGTATACCCAATACCTGTACCACCATTATATCTTGGGAATAAGTAACATGCTTTTTATCTGATAGGCTCACAGGTGGAAGGAACTCTACTCCACATGAAACTGTGGACTTGGGACTTGGAACTTATGAGTTAATAATACTGGAACAAGTTAAGACTTTGGGAGACTATTGCAAAGGCATGATTGTATTTTGCAATGTGAGACAAACATGAAATTTGGGGGGCCAGGGGCAGAATGATATGATTTGGATATTTTTAGTATTAGCCCATTCTCACACTGCTATGAATAAATACCAGAGGCTGGGCGCAGTGGCTCACACCTTAATCCATGCACTTTGGGAGGCCAAGGTGGGTGGATCATGAGGTCAGGAGTTCAAGACCAGCCTGGCCAACATCGTGAAACCCTGTCTCTACTAAAAATACAAAAATTAGCTGGGCATAGTGGCACGCACCTGTAGTCCCAGTTACTTGGGAGGCTGAGGCAAGAGAATTGCTTGAACCCGGGAGGCAGAGGCTGCAGTGAGCCGAGATCGCATACTGCCCTCCAGCCTGGGAGACAAAGCGAGACTCTGTCTCAAAAAAAAAAAAAAAAAAAAAAAAAAAAAAAAAAAAAAAAAAGAAAAAGAAAAAGAAAGAAAAAAAGAAATACCAGAGACTGGGTAATTTATAAAGAAAAGAGGTTTAATTGGCTCATGCTTCCACAGGCTGTATAGGTAGAAAGATGAGGGAGACATTAGGAAACTTTCAATCATGGTGGAAGGCGATGGGGAAGCAGCTCACCTTACACGGCCAGAGCAGGAGGAACGGAGCAAAAGGAGAGATGGTGTATATTTTAAACAACAAGATCACATGAGAACTCACTATCATGAGAACAGCAAGGGAGAAATCCACCCCCATGATTTAATAACCTCCCACCAGATCCCTCCTCCAACACTGGGGATTACAATTCAACCTGGAAATTTGGGCAGTGACATAAACTCAAACTATATCATTCTGCCCCTGGCCCCTCCCAAATGTCATGTCCTTCTGACACTGCAAAATACAATCATCCATCTCAACAGTCCCCCACATCTTAACTCATTTGAGCACTAACTCAAAAAGTCCACAGTTCAGCCTCATCTAAGACAATGCAAATCTCTTCTGCCTATAAGCCCATAAAACCAAAACCAAGTTAGTTACTTCCAAGATACAACAGGGGTACAGGCATTTGGTAAATACTCCTTTTACAAAAGGGAGAAATAGGCCAAAAGACAGGGGCTACAACCCCCACGTAAGTCTGAGACCCAGCAGGGCAGTCATTAAACATTAAAGTTCCAAAATAATCTCCTTTGACTCCATGTCCCAAATCCAGGTCACACTGATATAAGGGGTGGGCTCCCAAGCCTTCAGTAGCTCCACCCCTGTGGCTCTGCAGGGCTCATCCCCCACAGCTGCTTTTCTGCACTGGCACTGAGTGCCTGTGGCTTTTCCAGGTGCACGGTGCAAACTATTGTTGGAGATACCATTCTGGGGTCTGGAGGACCGTGGCCCTCTTCTCACAGTTCCACTAGATAGTGCCCTGGTGGGAACTTTTGTGGGTGCTCCAACACCACATTTCCCCTCCACATGCCCTAGTAGAGGTTCCCCATGAGGGATCCACCCCTGCAGCAGACTCCTGCCTAGACATCCAGGCATTTCCATACATCCTCTGAAATCTAAGCAGAGGCTCCCAAACTCAACTCTTGCTCTCTGCATACCTGCAGCCTTAACACCACATGGAAGCCACCAAGGCTTGTGACTTGCACCCTCTGAGCAGTGGCCTGAGATGTATCTGGGGCCCTTTTAGCCACAGCTGGAACTGGAGTGGCTGGGACACAGGGAGAAGGGTCCCAACATTGTGCAGGGCAGCAGGGCCCTAGGCCTGATCCACAAAACCATTTTTCTCCCCTAGGCCTCACGGCATGTGATGGGAGGGGCTGCCTCAAAGTTCTCTAAAATGACTTTGAGGTGTTTTCCCATTGCCTTGGCTATTAACATTTAGCTCTTCTTTACTTATGCAAGCTTCCTCAGGAAATGGGTTTTTCTTGACTACCACATGGTTAGGCTGCAAATTTTCCAAACTTTCATGCTCTGCTTCTCTTTTAAATATAAGTTCCAACTTCATATCATCTGTGTGCTCATGCATATGAGAATATGCTTTTAGAAGCAGCCAGGCTACATCTTGAATGCTTTGCAACTTAGACATTTCTTCTTCCAGATACCCTAAATCATCTCTCTGAAATTTAAAGTTCCACAGATCCCATAGCAGTGGTACAATGCTACCAGTCTCTTTGCTAAAGCATAGCAAGAGTGAGCTTTACTCCAGTTCCCAATAAGTTCCTCATCTCAACCTGAGGCCTCTTCAGACTGGACTTCATATCACTATTAGCATTTTGGTCATAACCATTCAACAAGTCTCCAGGAAGTTCCAAACTTTCCTTCATCTTCTTGTCTTCTTCTGAACCCTCCAATCTATTCCAACCTCTGCTCATTACCCAGTTCCAAACCTGCTTCCACATTTTCAGTATCTTTATAGCAATGCCCCAATTCCTGGTACCAAATTTCTGTTTTAGTCCATTCTTGCACTGCTATGAAGAAATACCTAAGACAGGGTAATTTATAAATAAAAGAGATATAATTGGCTCACAGATCTGCATAGCTGTGGAGGCCACAGGAAACTTTTTTTTTTTTTTTTTTTGAGATGGAGTCTTGCTCTGTCTCCCAAGCTGGAGTGCAGTGGTGCGATCTCGGCTCACTGCAAGCTCTGCCCTCCAGGTTCATGCCATTCTCCTGCCTCAGCCTCCCTAGTAGCTGGGACTACAGGAGCCTGCCACCACGCTCAGCTAATTTTTTGTATTTTTAGTAGAGACGGGGTTTCACTGTGTTAGCCAGGGTGGTCTTGATGTCCTGATCTCATGATCCACCTGCCTTGGCCTCCCAAAGTGCTGGGATTACAGGCATGAGCCACGGCGCCGGGAGAGTCACAGGAAACTTTCAATCATGGCACAAGGGGAAGGGGAAGCAGGCACATCTTAACGTGGCCTGAGCAAGAGAGAGAGAAGGGGGAGATGCTATACACTTTTAAGCAACCAGATCTCGTGAGAATTCACTCACTATCATGAGAACCACAAGGGGAAAATCCACTCCCATGATTCAGTCACCTCCAACCAGGCCAATCCTCCAACACTAGGGATTACAATTCGACATGAGATTTGGGTGGGGATACAAATCCAAACCACATCACTTTGTCTCCTTCAAATCTCATGTTGTTAGGTGATTCCCAGTGTTGGAGCTGGGACCTGGTGAGAGGTGACTCAATCATGAGGCAGATCCTTCATAAAGGGTTTAACATCACCCACTTGATTATAAAGGAATTATCTCCCTTAATTCACCTGAGACCTGATTGTTAAAAGTTTCTAGGACCACCCCTCTCTTGCTCTTGCTCTTGCCATGGAACATGCTTGCTCCCCTTCACCTTCCATCATGATTGTAAGCTTCCTGAGGCTGCACCAGAAGCAGATGCTAGCACCACACTTCCTGCACAACCAGCAGAACCATGAGTTAATTAATCCTCTTTTCTTTATAAATTACCCAGTCTCAAGTATTGCTTTACAGCAATGCAAGAATGGATTAATACATATGCCTTGTTTTTTCAAGGTTTGACAGCTAACTTCTTTTATTTCTGAATAATATTCCATTTGATGTACTACAGTTTATTCATTGTTGAAGGATGTCTTGGTTGCTTTCAAGTTTTGGCAACTATAAATAAAGCTGCTAAAACCATTCATGTGCAGGTTTTTATGTGGATATGTTTTCAAGTCACTTCATTAAATACTAAGGAATGCAACTGCTGAATAGTAAGAGTATGTTAAGCCTTTGTATGAAACTGTCCAATTATTTTCTAAAGATGTTTTTCTTTAATTGCTACCTTTAGGAGTAATTTATATGTTTATATATTCTTAATAAATATTTATATTTATATATTCTAAAATATTTTATATGTTCTAGGTAGTATTCCTTTGAGGGTATATATGTTTATATATTCAGTGGTTTGTATATTCATTTTCTTAGTGGTGTCTTTTTTTTTTTTTTTTTTTTGAGACAGAGTTTCACTCTTGTGTTATAGACTGATAAAATGGGGGTCGTGACCAACTCAGTATACCACTGGAGGCTATATGAGCAAACAGCAAACTGTTCTCATGAAAGCAGGATGTTGGAAAACTAACAACTGTGTCTGCCGCCAGAAGGGGTGCTGAGGGCAGTCATGCCTCAAGCACAGTGTTCCTTGTGATTATCTATAGGAACATCTGAAGCCTGTTGTACAAAGAAAGCAATTATGTGTACCTGTGATACATCAAGCAGCTGACCAACCGTTACCTCTTCCTCCCTGCTCTTTCTACCTAATAAATACAAAGGGCTATAGAAGCTCAGGACTGCCTTTGCTCACTAGAAGCAAGGAGCCCCCTGACCCCTTCTTTTAAAACAGATCCTCTTGTCTTTGTCTGTATTTCTACATTCCTCCCCCTTCGTTCACGCCCATAGAAACCGTCAGCAACAAGCGGCGCCTTGAACAGGGACAGTGAGCAAAGAAGGTCAGCTGGAGGACAGAAAGTGAAACTGACAAGACAAACGAGAAACCCCGGGACGAGGTGGCCAGCAGCAGACATGAGGTCAGTGTCCTAAGAGGTACTGGGAACAGGACGTTTTCTTAATCAGGGTAACATGGGGCAGAATTTGTCTATTGAGGAGCAACATTATGTGCAGTTGCTTGAAGTTATACTTAAACAATCTGGTGCTCAGGTTAGTTCTCAAACACTAAGATGCTGCAGGAGGTTATCAATGCATAACCCGTGGTTTCCACAGACAGGCACTCTTGATGTGGAAAATTGGGACAGAGCAGGAGAAGGATTAAAACGAGCTCATCAAAAAGGTCTTAAAGTTGATCCTTGTGTTTTTTCTGCTTAGAGTTTAGTTCATACTGTCCTTCTGCCGTTATCTCCTTCTTATTCTGCTAGACAGCAGGAGTCATGTTCTGAGTCTAAAAATTTAAAATAATCTTTTGTCCCACCCACAGTACTTTATTGTTTCATTGTTAAAAACAATAAACAGGGGAGGGAGGATGAAAATTGGTCTGTGTCGCCCCCTCTAGTAGCAAAAACATCTGTACCGCCTCCTTCAGTAGCAGAAATAGAGACCCCAATACAAAGAATTTTATGCTCTGCTGCTATAGCTGGAGAGCGCTTAGGACCTTGCACTTTTCCCATTTCTGTAAGGCCCAATCCAAATAATCCACAGCAGTTTGTTCATGAACACAGCACATTAGAGTTTAAGTTGCTGAAAGTATTGAAAGCTAGTATAGTGAATAATGGAGTCCAAAGCCCATTCACTTTAGGATTGTTATTAGAATCTATATTTGGTGCCATGCGTCTTCCACCATTTGATGTAAAGCATTTGGTTCGCACTTGTTTGTCTGCTAGTGCGTACCTGACATGGAATTTAAATTGGCAAGAACTGTGTGCAGACCAGGCTAGACAGAATCGTGCTGCTGGACAAAAAGACATTACAAAGGATACGCTGTTAGGTAATTGCCCTTATTCAGACCTGGAACATCAAATGGCACTCCCAGATGCTGCTTATAAGCAGTGTGCCTTGGCTGCTAAACACACCTGGGCCACAATTCCAGAGGAAGGTGTCCCAGTAAAATCTGTTTTTACATATCATGCAAGAATTGCAGGAGCCTTATGCACATTTTCTTGCAAGACTACAACAGGCAGTGAAGCATCAGATTCCTCTTACCACTGCTACAGAAATGCTAACCTTAACTCCTGCTTTTGAGAATGCAAATGCAGATTGTAAATGTGCACTGGCACCTGTGAGATGTACAAAAAACTTGGGAAATTTTATCAATGCTTGTCAAGATGTGGGAACTGAGCTTCATCGCTCTACAATGATGGCTCAAGCAATAGCTAATTTAGTAGTGGACAAATCTAAAAAGGGCCAAGGGGTGAATCCTAAAATGGGAAAATGTTATAATTGTTGAAAAATTGGACATTTCAAAAAAGAATTCCGTCAGACCTCTGGGCAGAAGGGATCTTATAATGCAGTTCCCCACCCTCAACGGAAAAAACGCCAGGACTTTGCCTTCATTGCAATAAAGGAAATCACTGGGCTAGTCAATGCCATTCAAAATTTCATCAGAATGGCACTCCCATGTCAGGAAACGAGAAGGGGGCCTGAACCCAGGCCCCACAAACAATGAGGGCATTCCCAATCCAGGCCACAACCCTGTCTCAGGGATGGGTTCCCAGAGGCACATTGATTCCCTCTCCCCAGGAACACCTAGAAGTGCAGGATTAGATCTCCCAGTCAGAGAACGGGTTACGTTAGTTGGAGGAGACAAACCCACCAAGATTCCCACTGGTATTTGGGGACTTTTGCCAATGGGATATATGGGATTAACTTTGGCAAATAGCTGTCTTAACTTACAGGGCATTACTATAGTCCCAAGAGTTATTGATTCTGATTATGAAGGAGAAATTCAAGTAGTGGTAATGTCACAAGATCTTTGGGTTTTTGAACTGGGAGAATATACTGCTCAGCTATTGCTTATTCCCTGCAAGTTACACCCTTCTCCACGTAAGGAGAAACGAGGGAATCAAGGATTTGGGAGTAGAACTAGGAGGGAAATTTACCTATCCCAACTCATAGCTTCTAATCGACCTACCTGTACAGTGTAAATTACAGGAAAGACATTTGATGGGCTTATGGATACAGAAGCTGATGTATCAATAATATCTAAAGAAAATTGGCCCCCATCCTGGCCCTTGCAATTAACTTCTACATCCTCAGTCGGAGTGGGAACAGCTCAAAGTGTTCAACAGAGTGCTGAGATTTTACCCTGTCTCAGACTAGATCGACAGTCATGTACTTTTCAAAATTATGTTGCAAATGTAGCTTGTTAACCTATGGGGTTGAGACTTACTTACAGTCTGGGATATGAGACTTACAAATGAAACTATTGACAATCCACAATTTAAAATGTTACAGAAAATGGGATATCAGAGCAAAAAAGGCTTAGGGAAGTCCCTCCAGGGAAAGCCTGATCCTATATTAATAACTGGGCAAACACATACAGAATCATGTAATATTATTCTGCTGGTCACTAGAGTCAGGCTGGATTGCAGTGGCATGATCTTGGCTCACTGCAACCTATGCCTCCTGGGCTCAAGCAATTCTCCTGTCTCAGCCTCCTGAGTAGCTGGGATTACAGGCGCATGCCACCACACTCGGTTAATTTTTGCATTTTTAGTAGAGACAGGGTTTCATCATATTGGTCAGGCTGGTCTCAAACTCCTGACCTCAGGTGATCTGCTCACCTCAGCCTCCCAAAGTGCTGGGATTACAGGCATGGGCCACTGCACCTGGCCTTTACCAGTGTCTTTTAATGAGCAAAATAATTTCCTTTTTATGAAATCCAATTTATAATTATTTTCTTTTATATAAAAAAGAAACTTTGTAGCTGTGATGTCTATGTTAAGTCTATGATTAATGTTTGTACATGGAATAAGGTAAGGTTTGAGGTTGACTTTCTTTTCCAAATGGCTGAATGGTTGTTCCAGAAGTGAGAAATCAATATCAATAGCAATTTGCACTCCTAACCTTGAGATGTTTATTTCTGAAAAACAATCGCTACTGAAGTTAATGAGAATTCCTTGGAGAAATGGCTGATTCCAGGGCTGGGGCGAGAAAAGTACAAGATGAGCCACGAATATCATATTGTACAGGAAAGAAAGAAGTGCTCAAAGAATGAGATAAGCATGACAATAAGACACGTAAGCTAGCTTAAAGGGGTTTCAACTGGGCAAATCTGGAAAATGTAAGCTTTGATATGAAAAACAATAGCAATGGATTATAATCCAGTGCATTAAATAGGAATCCAGAGGTTCACACTAATATATATATTTTGTATATATATGTGTATATATATTTTACATATATATAGAGATATGTAAAAAAGAATGGAAAACATTCCTATAGAGTAGAATGTAATTACTATTAAATACTTCCTAAAACTTGCAAAATAATTATTTTACCTTTGGGGAGAAATCTGGCAGAAACCACCTTAAACAAGTGATAAAAGTTACCACCACCAGTGATGGAAAAAATTGAAATCATGTGCTTTCTGATATGATGCACTCAGAAAAACACTACATTTCTTCTTCTTTTTTTTTTTTTTTTTTGTTTTTGAGGCGGAGTCTCACTCTGTCACCCAGGTTGGAGTGCAGTGGCACAATCTCGGCTCACTGCAAGCTCCACCTCCCTGGTTCACGCCATTCTCCTGCCTCAGCCTCCTGCATAGCTAGGACTAAAGGTGCCCGCCACCACACCCGTCTTATTTTTTGTATTTTTAGTAGAGACAGGGTTTCACTGGAAAAACACTATACTTCTAAAGAAAATGCATAATATTTATCTAATAATGAATAAATACCAGGAATTGAGGGACATTTTTAGTTACTAGCCTGCACTTTTCAAAACTGTCAAGGATATGGCAAGGAAAAGACTGAAGAATGGATCCAGACTGTAGAGACTGAAGAGATATCATAACTGTATTAGTCCATTTTCATACTGCTATGAAAAAATACCTGAGATTGGGTAATTTATAGAGAAAAAGAGGTTTAATGAACTCACAGTTCCATATGGCTAGGGAGGTCTCACAATCATGGCAGAAGGTGAAGGAGGAGCAAACGCATGTTTTACATGGTGGCAGGCAAGACTGCATGTTCAGGGGAATTGCTCTTTGTAAAATAATCAGATCTCATGAGACTTATTCACTATCACAAGAAAAGCACAGGAAAAAACGTGCCTCCATGATGCAATTACCTCCCACTGAGTCCCTCCCATACATGGGGATTATGGGAACTACAATTCAAGATGAGATTTGGGTGGGGACACAGCCAAACAATTTCATTCCATCCCTGACCCCTCCCAAATCTCATGTCCTCATATTTCAAAACCAATCATGCCTTCCCAACAGTCCACCAAAGTCTTAACTCATTTCAGCATTAACTCAAAAGCCCAAGTCTAAAGTCTCATCTGAGATAAGGCAAGTCCCTTCCACCCATGAGCCTGTAAAGTCAAAAGCAAGTTAGTTACCTCTTAGATACAATGGGGATACAGGCATTGAGTAAATACACCCATTATGAATGAGAAAAATTGGCCAAAGGGGCTACAGATTCCATGCAAGCCCAAAATCCAGTGGAGCCGTCAATCAAAATGATCTCCTCTGACTCAATCTCCACCTCCTTTGATCATGTCTCACATCCAGGTCATACTGATGCAAGAGGTGGGCTCCCTTGGGCAGCTATGCTTCTGTTGCTTTGCAGGGTATAGCCTCCCATCATGGCTGCTGTCATGGCTGGCATTGAATTTCTGCGGCTTTTCCAGGAACATGGTGCAAGCTGTCAGTGGGTCTACCATTCTGGGATCTGGAGGATGGTGGCTATCTTCTCACATCTTCACTAGGGAGTGCCCGAGTGGGGACTCTGAGTGGGAGCTCTGACCCCAGATTTCCCTTCTGTACTGTCCTAGCAGATGTCCTCCATGAGGGCCCTGCCCCTGGAGCAAACTTTTGCCTGAACATCCAGGCATTTCCATACATCATCTGAAATCTTGGCAGAGGTTCCCAAACCTTAGTTCTTGGCTTCTGTGCACCTGCAGGCTCGACACCACATGGAAGCTGCCAAGGCTTGGGGCTTTCACTCTCTGAAGCCACAGCCCGAGGTGTACCTTGGCCTCTTTACCCTCGGCTGGAGTTGCTGGAGCACAGGGCACCAAGTCCTTAGGCTGCACACAGCAGGAGGGCCCTAGATTTGGCCCAGGAAATCATTTTTCACTCCTAGGACTCTGGACCTGTGGTGGGAGGGGCTGTGTCTCTGACATGTCCTGGAGACATTGTCCCCATTGTCTTGATTATTAGCATTTGGCTCCACTTTACTTATGCAAATTTCTGCAGCTGGCTTTAATTTCTCCCCAGAAAAAGGGTTTTTCTTTTCTATTGCATCGTCAGGCTGCAAAGTTTCCAAACTTTTATGCTCTGTTTCCTCTTGAGTGCTTTGCTGCTTAGAAATTTCTTCTGCCAGACACCCGAAATCATCTCTCTCAAGTTCAAAGTTCTACTGATCTCTGGAGCAGGGGCAAAATGCCACCAGTCTCTTCATATTGCAAGAGTGACCTTTGCTCCAGTTACCAAAAAGTTCCTCATGTCCATCTGAGACCACCTCAGCCTGGACTTTATTGTCCATAGTACTAGCAACATTTTAGTGAAAGCCATTCAACAAGTCTCTAGGAAGTTCCAAACTCCCACATCTTCCTGTCTTCTGAACCCTTCAAGTGTCTAGGAAGTTTCAAACTTTCCTACATTTTCCTATCTTCTTCTGAGCCCTCTAAACTGTTTCAGCTTCTGCCTGTTACCCACTTCCAAAGTTGCTTCCACATTATTGGGTATCTTAATAGCAGTATCCCAGTCTATCCGTACCAAATTACTGTGTTAGTCCATTTTCATACTGCTATGAAGAAATATCTGAGACTAGGAAATTTGTAAAGGAAAATAGGTTTAATGGACTCACAGTTCCACATGGCTGGGGAGGCCTCACAATCATGCCAGAAGGCGGAGGAGGAACAAAGGCACATCTTACATGGCAGCAGGCCAGGGAGCATCTGCAGGGGAACTGCCCTTTATAAAACCATCAGAGCTCATAAGACTTATTCACTATCATGAGAACAGGATTGGAAAAACCCATGCCGATGTTTCAATCACCTCCCACCAGGTCCCTCCCCTAACATGTGGGGATTATGGGAGCTATAACTCAAGATGAAATTTGGGTGGGGACACAGCCAAACCATATCAATAACTAAATACAATACATGCTCCAGGCTTGGACCTTGGATCTAAAAATCACATTTTGGGCACAATTGAAGGAAATCTTAATGGGGTAAGTGGAAGCATTATATTAATTTTAAGCTCCTTGATTTTGATAGACGGTGGTTTTGTAGGATAGTGTACTTGCTTTTCGAAAATGCTCAGCAAAATAACTAGTGGTAATGAGCCTTTCTGTTTGCAACTCTCAAATGGTTCAGAAAAAGGATAATGTGAGCGCATACACATATATACACACAAATACTGACATAGAGAACAAGAGTAAGCCAAACTTGGTAAAAAGATAGCAATTGACAGCCGGGCGCGGTGGCTCATGCCTGTAATCTCAGCACGCTGGGAGGCCGAGGTGGGCAGATCACGAGGTCAGGAGATCGAGATCATCCTGGCTAACACGATGAAACCCCATCTCTACTAAAAGTACAAAAAAGTAGCTGGGCATGGTGGCAGGTGCCTGCAGTCTCAGCTACTAGGGAGGCTGAGACAGGAGAATGACATGAACCTGGGAGGCAGAGCTAGGAGTGAGCCAAGATTGTGCCACTGCCCTCCAGCCTGGGCAACAGAGTGAGACTTCATCTCAAAAAAAAAAAAAAAAAAAACTTTGGCTCACCTGGGGGTTAGAATATCCAGGAATTCATAAAATTTTTACTAGTTCTTTCATAAATTTGAAATGATTTCAAGATAACTTTAGAAAAAATGGATAAGAATTAATGTGTGAAAAACAATTTACACTTTAAAACTTACTGTCATACTAATTTTTTTAAAATTTGAAACACATCAATTCTGTGAGAAAGCATTTTTTACTCACTTTTTATAAATGAAGAAAAACAAGGAAATTGAGATTTAGAGAATCTGGAATTTTGTCCATGATATAAAATGTCATATGTAGAATCTGCACCAGGTTTTATCACCTCCAAGTCCAGTGTCCTTTTTACAGTTTCATGCTGTCTTTGAAGATGATGTCTCATGTTTGCCTTGTACAAGTTGTTCATCTCTGGACCTTTGCTTTTTCATTTGTAATCTATTTTCATTGGTGAGCCATTCTGCAGGTCCTTTTCTCATTTAGAAACACTGAAACTCTTATAGTAAATGAGTGAAACTGTTCCCTCCAACAATAAACTTCTGTGATTCCATTCCCATTTTTCCCAAACAGTGATGTACTGGCAGGAACCAGCATGAAATTTGAGAAAGAGGCTGGGAAATATCCTTATACAGCTCACACCTCCTCTTAGCGAGAATTTTTCTTCAAATAACCCATTTCCTGAATTGAGATAAATTATCACTGAGTATTGTCTGTTTGTTTGTTTTTGCAATTAGAGTTAAGGTTATCATCAGTTTAAAACATCGGATTAAAAGATGTTAATTGCAAGCCACATGGTAGTCTCAAATAAAAAAACTGACATCAGCTACACAAAAAATAATTAAAAGTAAGAAATTAAAACATACCACCAGAAAAAAAAATTACTTCCACAAAAGGGAAGAGAGGAAAAAAAAAGAAGGAAGGAAGAGAAGACCACAAAAAAACTAGATAAACAAATTTTAAAATGGTAGGAGTAAGTCCTTACTTATCAATAATAATATTGTATGTAAATGAAATAAACTCTACAAACCAAAGAAACAGAGTGACAGAATAGATTTTAAAAAAGACAAAATTGGCTGGGCACAGTGGCTCATGTCTGTAATCCCAGCACTTTGGGAGGCTGAGGTGGGTGGATCACCTGAGGTAAGGAGTTCGAGACCAGCCTGACCAACAGGGAGAAACCCCGTCTCTACTAAAAATATACAGTGGGAATACTAAAGCAGACAAGCTTCTGGGAGACTTAAAACTCGGCCAGGAGCAGTGGCTTACACCTGTAATCCCAGCACTTTGGGAGGCCGAGAAGGGCGGATCACAAGATCAGGAGTTCAAGACCAGCCTGGTCAATATGGTGAAACCCCGTCTCTACTAAAAAAAAAAAAAAAAAAAAAAAAAAAATTAGCTCTAATGCCTACAAAAAACACATTTCACATAGACATACATAGATGCAAAACAAAGAGATTGAAAAAGATATTCCATGCCAACAAAAATCAAAAAAGAGCAGGAATAGCTATACTTGTATCAGAAAAAATAGATTTTAACACAAAAACTATAGACACAAAGAAACTTCTTATCTAATTAAAAAGCAGTCAATTCAGAAAGAGGATATAATAATTTTAAATGTATATGCATGTAACACTGGAGCACCTCAATTTATAAAGCAAATATTCTTAGAGCTAAAGAGAGAGAGAGATTCCAATACAATAACAGCTGGGTACTTCAACGCCTCATTTTCAGGATTGAACAGATTATCTAGACAGAAAATCAACAAAGAAACATCAGACCTAATCTGCACTATAGATCAAATGGATCTAATGGATATTTACAGAACATTTCATCCAATGGCTGCAGAAAACACACTCTTTTCCTCAGCTCATGGATCATCCTCAAGGATAGCCCATAGGTTAGGTCACAAATTAGTCTTAAAACATTAAAAAACTGAAATAATATCAAGTATCTTATTTGACCACAATGGAATAAAACTAGAAATCAGTAACAAGAGAAAATCTGGAATCTACACAAATACATGGAAATTAAACAATATGTTCCTAAGTGACAAGTGAAACAGTAAGGCAATTTAAAAGAATATCAAAATATTTCATGATACAAATGAAAATGAAAACACAACATATCAAAACCTATGGGGTACAGCGAAAGCAGTAATAAGAAGGAAGTTTGAACTATAAATGCCTACATCAAAAAAGAAAAAAAAAACTTCAAAATATACAATTTAAGAATGCATCTTAAAGAACTAGAAAAGCAAGAGGAAATCAAACCCAAGGCTGGTAGAAGAAAATAAATAATGAAAATCACAGCAGAAATAAACAAAATTTAAAACCAAAAATAGAAAAGATCAACAAAATGAAAAGTCAATTTTTTGAAAAGATAAAGAAAATTGACAAACTTTTAGTCACACCAAGAAAAAATGAGAGAAGACCCAAATAAATAAATCAGAGATTAAAAAGGAGACATTGCAACTGATACCACAGAGATTCACAGGATCATTAGAGAATACATTGAGCAACTATATGCCAATAAATTGGAAAACCTAGGAGAAAGGGATAAATTCCTAGATACATGCAACCTACTTAGGTTGAACCATGAAGAAATTCAAAACCTGAATAGACCAATAACAAGTAATGAGGTTGAAACCATAAGTAAAAGTCTCCCAGCAAAGAAAATCCTGTGATCCGACGGCTTCACTGCGGAATTTTACCAAATGTTGAAAGAAAAACTCATATCAGTCTCACTCAAACTATTCCAAATGACAGAGGAGAAGGGAATACTTGTAAAATCATTCTGTGAGGCAACTATAACGCTGATACCAAAACCGGACAAAGATAGCTCAAAAAGACTACTACAGGTCCACAACCCTGATGAACATTGATGCAAAAATTCTCAACAAAATACTAGTAATCCAAATTCAACAACACAATAAACAAATCATTCATCATTACCCCATGGGATTTATCCCTCAGATGCAAGGATGGTTCAACATACAGAAATCAATTATTGTGATACATCATATCAACTGTATGAAAGACAAAAATTATAACCATTTCATTGATGTGGAAATAGCATGTGATTAAAATTCAGCATCCCTGTAAGACAAAAACCCTAAAAAAACTTGGTATAGAAGGAACAAAAGTCACATGCAATATACAGCTAGTGTCATAGTGAACAGAGAAATATTGAAAGCCTTTTGTCTAAGATCTGGAACACAACAAGGATGCCCACTTTCATCACTGTTATTCAATATAGCACTGGAAATCCTGGCTAGAGAAATTAGACAAGAGAAAGAAATAAAGGGCATCCAAATTGGAAAGGAAGAATTCAAATTATACTTGCTTGCAAATGATGATTGTATATTTGGAAAAAACTAAAGACTCCATAAAACACTATTAGAATTGATGAACAAACTCCATAAAGTTGCAGGGTACAAAATCAATGTACAAAAATCAGTAACATTTCTATATGCCAACAGCAAATAATCTGAAAAAGAAACCAAGAAAGTAATCCCATTTACAATAGCTAAATATAAAACAAAATACCTGGGAATTAACCAAAGTGAATGATCTCTGCAATGAAAACTATAAAACATTAATACAAGAAAATAAAGACACAAAAAAAGGAAAGGTATGATCAGAGACTGGAAAAATCAATATTTTTGAAATGTCCATACTACCCAAGGCAATCTATAGATTCAATGCAATCTCTATCAAAATACCAATGACATTCTTTACAGAAATAGGAAAAATAATCCTAAAATTTATATGGAATCATAAAAGACCCAGAATATCCAAAGCCACTGTGAGCAAAAGAAGAAAACTGTAGGAATCACATGACATGACTTCAAATTATACTACAGAGTTATAGCAACCAAAACAGCATAGTATTAGTATAAAAGCAGATACAAAGACCAATGAAACAGAATAAAGAACACAGAAACAAATGTACTTATTTACATCCAACTGATTTTCAACACAAGTGCCAAGTACATATCCTGGAAAAAGGACACTCTGTTCAATATATAGGGCCAGGTAAAGGATATATCCATCTATATGCAGAAGAACGAAACTGGACCCCCATCTCTCACCGTATACAAAAATCAAATCTAAATGGATTAGAGACTTAAATCTAAGATCTCAAACCATAAAGTTACTAAAAGAAAACATTCAGGAAGGCCGAGCACGGTGGCTCACGCCTGTAATCCCAGTACTTTGGAAGGCCGAGGTGGGTGGATCACCTGAGGTCAGGAGTTCAAGACCAGCCTGGCCAACATGGTGAAACTCCCGTCTCTGCTAAAAATACAAAAATTAGCCAGACATAGTAACACATGCCTGCAATCCCAGCTACTCTGGAGGCTGAGGCAGGAGAATCACTTGAATCTGGGAGGTGGAGGTTGTAGTGAGCCAAGATCACGCCATTGCACTCCAGCCTGGGTAACAGAGTGAGACTTCACCTCAAAAAAAAAAAAAAAAAAGAAGAAACATTGGGGAAAATCTCTAGGACCCTGGTCTGGGCAAAAATTTCTTGAGCAGTACCCCACAAACACAAGCAACCAAGGTAATCATGGACAAATGGAAACACATCAAGTTAAAAAGCTTCTGTACAACAAAGAAATGAATCAACAAAACAGAGAGACAACCAACAGAAGGGGAAAGAATATTTGCAAACAACCCATCCGACAAGGGATTAATAACCAGAATATGTAAGGAGCTCAAACAACTCTATAGGAAAAAATCTAATAGTCCTACAAAAAAATTGGGCATAAGATCTGAATGGACATTTCTCAGAAGAATACATACAAATGGCAAACAAGCATATGAAAAGGTGCTCAACATCACTGATCAGAGAAATGCAATTATGAACTACAATGAGATATCATCTCACACCAGTTAAAATGGCTTATATCCGAAAGTCAGGAAGTAACAAATGCTGGCAAGGATGTGGAGAAAAGGGAATCCTTTTACACTGTTGGTGGGAATGTAAATTAGTCAACCACTAAGGAGAATAGTTTGGTGGGTCCTCAAGAAAATAAAAGTTGAGACACCATATGATCCAGTAATCCCACTGCTGGGAATATACCCAAAAGAAAGGAAATCAGCATATTGATTTCCTCATACCGATGGGTATCTGCAATCTCGTGTTTGTTGCATCACTGTTCACAATAGCCAAGATTTGGAAGCAATGTAAGTGTGCATCAAACATTAATGGATACAGAAAATGTGGTACATAGACACAATGCAGTACTATTCAGCCACAGAAAATAATGAGATCCTGTCATTTGCAAACACATACACGGAACTGGAGGACATTACGTTCGGTGAAATAAGCCAGTCCTAGAAAGGCAAACTTTGCATGTTTTGATTCATTCGTGGGAAATAAAAATTAATACAATTGAACACATGGAGAGATAGTGGAATGATAGTTAACAGAGGCTGGGAAAGGTAGTGGGGGGCTGGGGGTGAAGTGGGAGTGGTTAATGAGTTCAAAAATATAGTTAGAAAATAGAAAGATTAAACAAGGCCGGGCTTGGTGGCTCATGCCTGTAATCTCAGCACTTTGGGAGGTTGAGGCAGTTGGATCATTTGAGGTCAGGAGTTTGAGACCAGCCTGGCCAACATGGTGAAACTCCATCTCTACTAAAAATACAAAAATTAGCTGGGCATGGTGGTGGGTGCCTGTAATCCCAGCTACTCGGGAGGCTGAAGCAGAAGAATTGCTTGAACCCGGGAGGCACTGGTTGCAGTGAGCTGAGATCCTGCCACTACTGCATTCCAGCCTGACCAACAGACTGAGACTCCATTTCAAAAACAAAAGAAAAGGAAAAAGAATAAATAAGACATAGTATTTGGTAGCACACAGGGTGACTATAGTCAATAATAATTTATTATACATTTAAAAACAACAAAAAGAGTAAGATTAGAATGTTTGTAACACAAAGAAATGATAAATTCTTGAGGCGACAGATATCCCATTTGCCCTGATGTGTTTATTATGTATTGTATGCCTGTATCAAAATATCTCACGTACCCCACAAAAAATACATCTGCTGTGTACCCACAAAAATTAAAAATCAAAACCAAAAATTATCACTGAGTGTTTAGGAAATACCAAGGGACATGAAGGAGGCTAGCAGGAAAGTCTAGAGAACCTGAGAGGAGAGGATGCTGGCTCAGGTGAAGGCAGGCCAGAGAAACTTCTAAGGCCGAGAAAATCCTGTTTTCTCTCTTTCATATGTCCCTGGAACTGCTGGCCTCTCCAAGGAAGACCACCATGGTCTATAGTGATGAAAAGTTTCTGGAGATATAATTGCCTCTTTACTCTGAGAGGAGACTGTGTATCCATATCCCAGATGTAGTATGGATTTTTTCCAGATTGATAGGACAAAATAGAAAATGTAACATGTAGGTCTTTGGACTATAATAATAGATGTCTTTTTTTCCCTAAAAAACTTATAAGAGCAGAATGCTTTGAATTGTCAAAAAGTAAGATCCTGTTATAACCTTATTTTATTCCTCCAGCTAGTTATTCAAAGGTATACTTTATACTTTTAAACTTCATGGATAAACTCATGGATACTAGGTTAACATAAGAGAAGTGAACTACCTACCTATTAAACTTAACATGCAGTTAATATGAGTCACTGCAAGGCTACTAAATCTCAATTGTCCAGTGAACAATAATATG
This sequence comes from Chlorocebus sabaeus, assembly GCF_047675955.1. Taxonomy (NCBI): domain Eukaryota; kingdom Metazoa; phylum Chordata; class Mammalia; order Primates; family Cercopithecidae; genus Chlorocebus; species Chlorocebus sabaeus. Next base: position 14,530,951 of record NC_132933.1, on the reverse strand, counting down.
TAATCTGTGTACAAAAGTTTTTTGTAGTTTGCCAGATGCTCTTATATTTTATGATTTGATATTCACTGCAGCCTTATGATATAGATATTAGTAGGATACACATTACTGATAAGGAAACAGAAGCTCAGAAAAAAGAATAAATGACTTACTCAAGCAACACAGGTTGCAAGCAAGAGTATGAAGACAGAACTCCTCTTTTCAAAAATTATTTTTTTCCCATCATGTTTCCCTGAAATGTGCTTCACTGCTTTTACATAGGCATATAGATTCCCTGGAGTAAACATGGCTGCTTTTGATTCTTTGTCATACCATGACACTGCCAGTTGTCCCTACATGCAGCATCCTTGATGTTACAGGGCAGCAATACGCTTATGTCTGCTTGACTACAGACACTCACACAAGGACAGAGAGGCACTCATGCACAAGCACACGCTTCAGAGTTCCTCACAGGACAGGATTACTTTTCACGTGTCCCCATTGTACCTGCAGGATTTTAATTTATGGAGATGACTGAGTGATGACATAGAAAGGCCAATGTAACTGTAAGATTTTTGTTACTTGCATTTCCTGAGAGGAGGAGGCTCACCACATCATGCAGGGACACGTGGGTAAACACCGGGAGGCAGAAAGGAGTGAGTGGAAGCCATAGTCTTCAGTGGTGTATCTGTGGGAAAGGCAAGGCAGGGCAGGTCAAACAGTTTAGAATCGGCTAATAATTCCAGCTGGTTTAGGGGGATGAGGCCGATCCCTAGTTGTCTGATACTTGGCTTCAGGCTAATTTAGAGCAGGGAAAATATTGGCTTGATGCATGAGAATTAGATAAAGGAAGTAGTTTCAAAGTATGGGCTTTGGATGGCAAGGAGGATGCAAAGAAGTTTGGCCATTAGTTTGGCCTTGTGATTAATGGATGCCAAATAGACAAATATAAATCTAAGAAAATGGAATAGGGCAGTAGATTCAGAAATTGTATATTTTTTTAATATGGGGCTCCTGCTTTTATCTGCAGGATACCCTAAGTTTCTCCATGTTTAAGTCCTCTACTGCCAGGTAACAAACTATCCCAAAACTTGGTGGCTTACAGCAACTGGCGTTCTACTTATTCATGGTTCTGTGGATCATAAATTCAGTTAGGGCTCAGCTGGATTTTTTTTTTTTTTTTTTTTTTTTGCTTTATATATGGTCAGTTGGAGTTATTCATTCAGCTGCATTTAGGTAGTGGCTCTGCTAGGCTGGAAAGTCCAAGAAAGGAGCTTCAGTCTCATGTTTGTTTACTGTCTTGCTGCTCCTCCACATGATCTCTCTTTCTCTACGTGGCTAGATTCAGTTTCTTCACAGTATAATGATCCCATGGTAGTTAGACTTCTTATATATGGTGGGTGACTCTTCATAGGAAGTGTACCCAGTGGCAAAGGCAGAATCTTCAGTTATTTAAGGCCTTGTCTCATAAATTTTAAGGCACTACATCGCATTGTGCTTGTCAAATCAAGTCACAGGGTCACCCCAGATTAATGAGGCAGGGAAAATGGTTTCTACTTCTCTGCTGAATGGCAAAGAATCTGTGGTTACCTTCAATTCACCACCCCCATTCTGTCTCACGAAAAACTAAGTCTAGATCAAAGTAACTAGCCAATCTAAAAGACAGGCTATGAAACAGTTAAAACAAAACAGGCAAACACAGATGATAACGGATCACTTTCTGGAGATCCATAAGAACAAATTCAACATGATGCCAGATATTTTCTAAAACGTACAAAAATGGTAGAAACAAAACACGTGTATAAGCTCTTGTACAATCAATGTGACCAATTATATTAAAATAACTAGGCAAGAGAAAAACTAACAACCATCTAGTGCAGCACACTGCAGGCAATAAATTCTATATTATGGCAATACAAAAGCCTACATGTGAAGAATACAAAATACTTAATGTAAAACATTAATTCATAATAATCTTTCAGTTATAGAAACCTGATTTTCCAGTTCCATATCTGGAACTATGACTTTATTTGCACCAGGCTTTTTCTATATCATCTATGAAACTGAAAAGTTGAATCTCCTTAGAGAGAGAGAACAAGAGAGGGCAAAATATGAATTTTCAACAATCTTAGTAAGTGATATTTTGTGAGGAGGAGAGGTCTTAAGAGTGTTCCTTTTTTATTTTTAAGACATCAATTATTTAATGTATTTCAACCATAAGAATACATTCATTTAGTATATTAAATAAACATGTAAAAATATTTCCAGCACTTTAGTAAGCTGGAGAGGGCAAAGACAGGAGGGAGGAAGTTGTCCCTTTTCATTCCTCTCTCTGGGCCAGAGGTCCCTATTGCCCTCCAAATGCGGGTTCTGTAAAAAGCAGTCCCAGGTGCACCTGGCTAGGAAGGGAGATGGGGGAAGTCCATATGGGAAGAGATTCGGCTCTCGGCAGCATTCATCCAGTCCTCTCACAAATATTCTTTCTGAAGCTGTTTCTGTTCCTGGCTGCATGTTTGAGTGCTGAGTTAGTTTACCCAGTTGATATGTGCACACTCATCTGGTGGCTCAAGAATCATGGGAAATTTTCATGTTCATTTCAAGAGAATTTTACAGTCTGGATGCTTGATGTGTACCAGGGCAGGGTTACCTGAGAGATGGTGGCAGTGAGTGCCTTGGGCATGTGCTCTTGCCAAATGGTGAAGTCTAAGCCACCCCTAGGGTGTTCCAAGCCAGAGCTGTCCTGATAAATTTTATGAGCCCGAGACAAGTACTCTCTATGAGTACTTGACACCGGGAGTACTTCTGTCTGCCCCCAACATATTCACATCAGTGTAAAGGAACATTTAAGGGCCACTGGAGAGGGGGAAAGAAAATGAAGAAGCCGACATGCAGCCGGGAGCAGGGTGAATGGAGAAAGAAGTGCTGATAAGCATTGGCACTGGTGGGAGAGCCTCACAGGCACCTGGAAGCTGGTTAACATGAGCATTAAGATTCTAGATGTTCTATCAACTGATACTATATACCTCTTCCTGACTGCTTCCCTTGTGAGTCAGTGCTAAGCTGCTTGTCTCCATTCCCTTTCTGCAACCACGGAAGCACCTCCCAAAGTCACTGCTCAGTTCTGGGCACAGTTTTGGGCAGGACATTTCCTGTCTTCCAGGGTCTCAGAGCGCACTCAGAGGGAATACTAGTGGTTGCCTCATCTGGTTTCCTCTCTGAATCCCTCTGCTGTGGGGTTGTAGGAAGAAAATTAGGGCAGCATCTGCCTAATCATCTCTGGTTCCCCACTAGACCTGCCTGGGCCCACTGAAATACAAAGGTCCAGCACATATTAATTGTTCAGAGCAAGGGCATAGGCTTCAGAGTTAGAGAGGCTGGCCTGATGGTATAGCACCATCAACCTATTGCTTTATTAGGTTTAGGTATTTACCTCCTGGGTCTCTGGCTCTAAAATGCCCATTCCCATGTCTGGTCCTGGTGTATGAGTCATTGTGACAGCCCTGCCAATCACCTGGCCCAGTGTCTGCTACAGAAAGTGTGCTCTAGGCCAGGGGTGGTGGCTCACGCCTGTAATCCCAGCACTTTGGGAGGACAAGGCGGGCGGATCACCTTAGGTTGGGAGTTTGAGACCAGCCTGACCAATATGGAAAAACCCCATCTCTACTAAAAATATAAAATTCGCCGGGCATGGTAGTGCATGCCTATAATCCCAGCTACTCGGGAGGCTGAAGCAGGAGCATCACTTGAACCCAGGAGGCGGAGGTTACAGTGAGTCGAGATCGCGCCACTGCACTGCAGCCTGGGCAACAAGAGCTAAACTCCATCTGAAAAAAAAAAAAAAAAAAAAAAAAGAAGAAGAAAGAAAGAAAAAAAGTGTGCTCCTAGGAGTGGAACCCTGAGTACTCTTCCGGTATTAGGGCCTGGATATGAAAGGTGGAGCTGGCCACTACCTCTGTCCCAGTCAGGCCCATCCTGTACTCTGAACTATAAATTTGGCATGAGGGTCAGAGACCTACTTTCCACATTTCCCATCCCTCCCCTCAATCCTTACACTGAATATTTATGGAACAACTAGTAAACACTGCCAGGTGCTGAAGATAAAATTAAGAGTGAGAGTGGATCCTTGCCTGCCGACTTCTCGGGTGGCGGAGCTGATAGCACAGGAGAGGCCAAAAGCTCACATTCTTCCTATCTCTTTTTTTCACTGCCCATCCTTTCACCAGTGTCATCTTCCCCGTGTCCCTGCTTGGGTCTTGGCCCTATTTCTCTGCTCTTTCCCAGTCTCCTACTCCCATGGATGATCATTCAATTCTATCCTAAAGGATTGAATTGAACTTCTTTAAAAATCTATTCAGCCAGTTTGATTACATCAGTCATTGTTTCACAATCGAGACTGATTCATGGTCAGAGATAAAATACACTGAACAATTTTTTTTTTCTGTTTCTTTTTTTTTCTTTTTTCTGAGATGTTGTTTTGCTCTTGTTGCCCAGGCTGGAGCACAATAGTGTGATCTTGGCTCATTGCAACCTCTGCCTCCCGGGTTCAAGCGATTCTCCTGCCTCAATCTCCCAAGTAGCTGGGATTCCAGGCGCCCGCCACCACACCTGGCTAATTTTGTATTTTTTGGAAAGACGGGGTTTCTCCATGTTGGTCAGCCTGGTCTCGAACTCCTGACCTCAGGTGATCCGCCCCCCTCGGCCTCCCAAAGTGCTGGGATTACAGGCATGAGCCACCATGCCCAACCTTACACTTAACAATTTAAAGAGTATTATTTAACACTTTGTGCAGCCACAACTTCTAATTTTTATCTCAGCATCTGCACTCTGAGATTATATTACATGCCAAACATTAATGAAGCCTCTACTCTGGGCCAGAACTTATCTAGACATTAGGGATAGACCAGATAGCAAAAGCAGTGTTTGTTTGACTTATATATTCTAAAATGGAAGCAGATGGTGAGCAAAGTCCTATATATACATACGACATGGTGGCTGGTAGCACAATAAATGTTAGGTAGATAAATGAAGCAGAGTAAAGAGTTACAGATTGGTGGCAGAGAACAGGGTGCTCTGATAGGTCCAGTGGTCAGAAAAGTTCTCTCTGAAAGCAGTAGGAGTCGTCAGGCAGCCAACTGGGATGACAGCCTTGCAAGGGAGAAGGGATAGAAGGTGCAAAGGCTATGAAGCCAGAACTGCTTGATGGGTGTGAGAATCAGCAAGGAGGACAGTGCTGAGAGCACAGCAGAAAATGGGAAGAGGCACAGGATAAAAGGAGGGGCCTTGTAGGCCTTGGCTGCAACTTTGCTCTTTATTCTGAGGTGAAACTATTGGAGGATTTTGAGCAGGGGCGTGAAGGGATCTAACTTTTTTTTTTTTTTTTTTTTAAAAGAGATGGAGTCTCGCTCCGTAACCAAGGCTGGAGGAGTGCAGTGCGCTGGCGCTATCTCGGCTCACTGCAACCTCCGCCTCCCGGGTTCAAGCGATTCTCCTGCCTTAGCCTCCTGAGTAGCTGGAACTACAGTCACCTGCCACCATGTCCCACTAATATTTTGTATTTTTAGTAGAGACAGGGTTTCACCCTGTTAGCCAGGATGATCTTGATCTTCTGACTCGTGATCCGCCCTCCTCGGCCACCCAAAGTGCTGGGATTACAGGCGTGAGCCACCGCACCCGGCCCTAATTTTTGTTTTAAAGGATTCCTGTGGCTACTCTATGGAGAATATACTATAGGAAGAAAAGAGTGAAAGCTAAGTGATTAGTTGCAGCAGTCTGGGTGAGAAAGGCTGGGAATCAGGGTGGCAGTGGTAGAAATGACAAGACATGACTGAATTGGCAATATATTTGAAAGCAGAGCCAACAATTCCTGTCGGCTCTAGGATCGGGGATCCATTCAAAGTAGAAAAACAAAATTATTTAAAAACACAAACATCTTAACAGTTCATTTTTAAGTACAGAATAAAACCCAGTGGCCAACGGCACTAATAGCAGGACAAGAAATAGAGAATCAAAGATATGTGGGATGCCTGCAATTGATTATTGGATGCTGATTTTGCAAAACTTCTTTATATCTTGCTACTTAGGTTTTTTTTTTTTTTTTTTTTTTTTTTTTTTAAAGGGAGTATACCATATTATTTCCCTACTAAAGAAGTCACTGTTTAAATACTGCCTTTTTCATGAAAGGCAGGAACCCCTGAGGGTCTTCATGATCCTAAAAGGAAGTGTGAGTCCCACAGTGCAGCCAGCAGTGTCAATACTTCTCTGAGTGAGATTTAAACAAGAAAGAAAATGTGTTAATAAAACATCACGCCAAGAGAATATAGTGGTCACAGACCCACGAAGGAACAACTGAGTTGTGCGAGTTGCCTAGGTAGAAGGGTGGCTAATCCTTTCAGTTTGAACAAATTTGCCTTCTCTGAGACCAAACTCAGCGCTCGCCAGGTCCTCTGCTAACGCAGGCCCCACAACCAGGAGCTAGGGGAGCCTACCCCAGCCTTTAACTACCCGCCTAGAGACCTACCACAAGCCGGTGGTTCAGCCACCCAGGGCATCCTTTTCCTGGCCACGCCCTCTTTGTCTACACCCTTCCCATCCCGGCCACGCCCCCACGCAGCCGCGGCCCCCAGTCTGGCCACGCCCCTCCCGCGCCGCGCCGGCGCACCATCCGTCCGAATGGCCTCGTGGGCGGAGCTTGCGTAGCCTCCCGGACCCCGGCGCGCACCGCCCCCCGCCCCCCGCCCCTGGCCATCGAGCGTCTCCGTGGACACGCACTTCCTGCGAGGCCTCCGTGCGCACCTTGGCCGAGCCGAACCGAGCCGAGCCCTGTCCTTCCAGGCTGTTCGCAATGGTGGATGAGCTGGTGCTGCTGCTGCACGCGCTCCTGATGCGGCACCGCGCCCTGACCATCGAGAACAGCCAGCTCATGGAACAGCTGCGGCTGCTGGTGTGCGAGAGGGCCAGCCTGCTGCGCCAGGTACGTCCGCCGAGCTGCCCGGTGCCCTTCCCCGAAACGTTTAATGGCGAGAGCTCCCGGCTCCCCGAGTTTATCGTGCAGACAGCGTCTTACATGCTCGTGAACGAGAACCGATTCTGCAACGACGCCATGAAGGTGGCATTCCTAATCAGTCTCCTCACCGGGGAAGCCGAGGAGTGGGTGGTGCCCTACATCGAGATGGATAGCCCCATCCTAGGTGATTACCGAGCCTTCCTCGATGAGATGAAACAGTGCTTTGGCTGGGATGATGACGAAGACGACGACGACGAGGACGAAGAGGATAATTACTAGGCCCTCGGGCCTCGGGGGGAGGGCCCTGCACGCCGTCACCCCCTCCCCGCAGCCCTCACCCCGCCAGGAGCCACTGCTCTCCCCCTTGCCCTCCGGTCCCCTTCCCTACCCGCGCCCGTCTGCTCTTTCTTCATTTCTCCGTAGTGCTTGTCTTTGTTCCAGGAATAGCGCTCCAGTTACCTGCTGCTGGGGTTGGGGCTGGAGCCTCACTCACTCGGAAGTGCTTGGAAGTGTCAGCTACCCTGGCCATCCCGGGGATCCCTCCCCTGCTAATCTGAACTGTGTCCTGAACCCCAGCTATTGGCCAGGCCCCTGTTACAAACTGCACAGACCACCCATAGCCCTGCTGCTGCCACCTGCCCTGCTGCCAGGCTTACATCTGCCCAGAGAACTATGCTGCCACTTCACATCCACTCACCACATCCCACCTACAGACTACCGCCTTTCGAGATCAGGACCAACCTGGAAAATGCCAGAGTTGGCTATGCCTCTTCGGACATTGATTTGGACAGCTCACCAACCCCTGAAGAGGCCAGTCATTCAGCCTGGTTAGTTTTCTACCTACTCCGAGTGTCCTCCCCTGCCATACCAGATTGCTGCAGGGGCGCGGTGTGCCTGGCAGCCAAATTGTTGATATTTCTTTTTTCCTATGCACTGGTTTTACACAGCTGTCATTTTTCTTTCAAAATTGCAGCAGTCCCACAGATGTATGCATTTGGACAAATAGTACTAAAAACAAAACAAACAAGCACTCAGCCCAGCTCCTCAATACTACCTGGAAAAAGCATTGGCATTATTTTCAATAAATATCAAGCACTAAAAAACGAAATGATTGTCTTTTAATAGTTAAGTGCTATCACTGACCTCTACCACCGTCACTGTGACTACCGTTATTCCCATGGAAATCAGGGAATACAACCAATCCTAGGAATCCCTGCTGTCAACTCCAGGCTGCTGGGGACAGCTACCTCAGGGCTTTGTCAGGGTTCTGATGCTTCCTTCACCAGCGCATTTCTTAAAGCCCTGGCAAAGGGTGTGTTCTCTGGGTCCTCCAGGGTGGCATGGGTAAGGGTTGGCTGAGCAGATGGCAAAGAGGGCAGTATTAATAATTAGACCATAACAACAGGCATAAACCAGGACATATATATGTATTGCTCCTAATTCTCTGAGCTTTTGGATTCCTTAATATTGTGCCAGGGAAGTTCTGCCCCTTAATCCTTATTGCCTATATGCAGCTGTTGAGTTCAGGCTCCAGATAGCCAACATAGTACATTGTCACTTTCAAACTCCAAATAGCCAACATGTCACAGGTGCTCCAGCTAACATTGTCTCGGATCCTGGGCAAGTGCATCCATAAAGATATACCCTGATCTTAACAAACATTTCATCCTCCTTGGGCAGACATCCTTAGAATTTCCACTCATAGATGTGTCCCAGATTCCTCCCTATGGAAATTAGCAAGATGCTTGGTTCTCTCTTAAATCAGACTTTGTACTGCTATCTGGGGGCTATGCTGAGATCTCTGGGCCTGGAGGGTTCAGAGCAGTGAAGGGGGTGGCTGCTGAGAAGAAACTGCATACCTGTGTGAGGCCATTGCCCCAGGTTAAGTCATTTAAATGTTTAATGCAGAGCAGCTTGGTTGGGGATTTGAGAGGACTACCTCTTAGAAAGGTTTAGGAGGATGTGAGGGGTTCAGAGTTCTCATTTATATCCGTCCAGATGTCCTCCCTCATTGTACCATGTCTGGAGCCAACTTGACTTTATAACCTTTAGTTAATTTAGATAACACATTTCCTTACTGTTTAAGGCCTTTTGAGGCAAGATATTTCATTTGTACTGGTAAACCTCAGTGTTGATTAAATGAGATATGGGGCTTCATATTAATCACCTGATAGGTGTGGATTATATGAGATCATACCCATGCAGCATTTAGAACTTTCCCTGCTACATGGTGAGCACTCAGTAAACCATGGGCTGTTACTCCCGGGCCTGGGGACAGAAATCTCAGGAAGCAAGTCTCTGGCTCTGAGCGTGGCTTTAGTAGGAAAATGTCAGCGTAAAGAGGAGCAGAGCAGGTTCAGGGATAATGGAAATGAGAGCATGATAAGACCCCATTTACTTTTTGAAGTCTTATATGAAGCAAGAAACAAAGCTGTTTACGTGGTGAACAGGCAAAGTTTAGGGTAGGAATTATATCTCACACCTAGGATAGCTGTTTCTGGAGGGTGGGGACAGGGGTGAGTATGACTTAATAAAAGAGGCCAAGGCTTGGGTGGAAATGACATCTGGGGCTCTTCGGGGAGCTGCTGCCTCCAAATCTGAATCAAGGAGACACCTGGTTATTTAGAATTCATTGATCACTTCTCCCAGTCTCCTTGGAAAATATACAAAAACCCTTGGAATAGAGAGAGTTTATATTTGAGACATAATATGTGTGAGGTCAGATAATTACACTTTCTTCCTGACTAGAAAGGCCTTGAATTGGGGATAAATGGGGAAAAGTGAGCAAGATCTAAAAGGTAAAGGATCCAGTGAGACTAAAAATCATTTATTGCAAACTGATTATGGCCCAGTTATGCTGAGTGGAGTTATAGAAACATCATTGAATAAAATGTCATCTCTGCCTTCATAGTTAGTCCAGTCTGCTACTTTTACTGTGCCTTGGGCCAGAACTTCGATGATTAGTTACAGGAAAGGGCCAGGAAGAGAATCTGGGCTGTGATTAGATCTAGGAATGACCTTTCTGGGGTGGAAGTTGAGGACATATGAGTATGTGTTCTGTGGAGGAAGGGAGGGTCAGTAAGGACGCCATGCCGAGGCAGCATCTGAATGGCATCTGGGAGAACTAGGCCAAGGAGCTTCTGTGATCTGAAATGTACATTTCCTGAGTATGTGTGCATGTGCACATGAGCTTGCTGTGACCCTGTATGTGTGTGCTGTGTGTGTGTGTGTGTGTGTGTGTGTGTGTGTATGTGTTAGGTGATGTCCTTCATGCATCATGGACGAACAGGTTATGCTGTGAGATGCAGAAAAGGAAAGTGTGAGATTCTGGTTACTCTGGGGACAGATTCTGCAACAAAAGCACAGATATTGGCAAGGGCTCCATCACCCAGGGAGGAATTCCTGATAATGGCATAAAGCATTGCAAAAAAGGAGGAAGAAGTAGAAGTATGTCTAAGGATGAAAGCGCCACTTCTATCAAAACCATTAAAAATAGGTAGGAATGCTGAACAAATATGAACTTCAGACTCCTGAATTCTCATTTTGGGTATAATAGACTTGAAATGGCCACTGAAATTATACTATCAGTGAAATGAAATTAGTCATATTAGAGGTCATAATCATTTAATCATATTAAATATACCAATATATCTTTGGACTTTTCTATTCATTTGAATAGATAAGCACTGCCATCTATTAAGTCCGTGTTGCTATATCCTGCAGAATGGTATATAAAGCTAGAGGTACTTTATGCACATGTATATTTGATTATTTTCTGCTATTAAAACATAGCTAAAACCTCAGTAATTTGGACGTAGGCAGATTAGAGGGAGAAGTCTTATTGAAATTAGTGGGATATTTGCATTTTTAAAAATATGCTTAATTTTTTTTTTTTTTTAACGGAGTCTCACTCTGTCGCCCCCAGGCTGGAGTGCAGTGGCACTATCTCGGCTCACTGCAACCTCTGTCTCCTGGGTTCAAACGATTCTCCTGCCTCAGCCTCCCGAGTAGCTGGGATTACAAGCACCTGCCACAACACCTGGCTAATTTTTGTGTTTTTAGTAGAGACTGGGTTTCGCCAGTAGAGGCTGACCTCGAACTCCTGACTTCATGATTCACCCGCCTCGGCCTCCCAAAGTGCCAGGATTACAGGTGTGAGCCACCGCACCCGGCCTCTAGGTTCTTAAATTGAGTAAAGCAAAGCTAATAAAACTGTATTAATTCAAGATCATGAGAATGTTTTCCTTGATGGTAAGGGTGGGATAATTGTATGAAGAATATTTATTATTTTCTTTGATTTATGGATTTTGCTAAGTCATGGTTTAGTGTCTGGCAGCAGTTTGCATTACTGAATAGCTCAAGTATATTCCCTACAGTCTTAGACCACTTAGTTCTAAAGGTAAGTACAATGGTGTCCTTTGACAGTGCTGGTAACCCCTTATCTCCCTTAATGAAAATCTGATCATCTACCTTGCATTTTTTTCTCTTGCCTAAAATACCTGTTAGAATGTGTTCCTTTGTCTTCAAATGTTCCATTGTCCACAAAATGTTCTATTTTTTAAAATTTTGTTTTGTTTTATTTTTGAGAGGGAGTCTCACTCTGTTGCCTGGGCTGGAGTGCAGTGGCACAATTTTGGCTCACTGCAACCTCTACCTCCCGGGTTCAAGCATTTCTCCTGCCTCAGCCTCCTGAATACCTGGGATTACAGGTGCCACCACTATGCCCAGCTAATTTTTTGTATTTTTAGTAGAGACGGGGTTTCACCATGTTGGCCAGACTGGTCTCAGACTCCTGACCTCGTGATTCACCCACCTCGGCCTCCCAAAGTGCTGGGATTACAGGTGTGAGCCACCACGCCGGCCTAGTGTCTTTTATTTATTTATTTATTATTATTATTTTTTTAAACCCTGGGATAGATTGAAGCAATTGCTTGCTTGAAGGAATTATGAACACCATAGCAGGTTTGTTCATGGAGCAAAAACCCTTCCATGGATGAGTTGGGAGGAGGAGTGGTGTATTAATCCCATCTCCAAAGAAACACTTGAGACTGGGTAATTTACAGAGAAAAGAGGTTTAATTGCCTCATGGTTCCTCAGGCTGTACAGGAAGCATGATGACTTCTGGGGAGGCCTCAGGAAACTTCCAATCATGGGGGAAGGCTAAAGGAAAGCAGCATGTCTTACACGGTGGAGCAGGAGGAAGACAGAATGAGGGAGTAGGTGCTACACACTTATTAAATAACCAAATCTTGTGAGAATTCACTCATTTTGCAGTACCAAGGGGGATGATATGAAGCCATTCATGAGAAACTGACCCCATGATCCAATCGTCTCCCACCAGACCTCACCTCCAGCATTGGGGTTACAATTCAACATGAGATTTGGGTCGGGACACAGAACCAAACCATATAAAATGGAGAGGTGCTGAAAAGGGTGTTTCAGAATAAGTAGATATAGCAACATCGGTGTACCTCCCTTTTTCCCCTCAGAGGCTGGTATCTGACATACGGTCAGTGATACATTGCATTTCTTATTATTCTATCCACAAAATTTACACACCTCCACTCCCCTCTCTAAATGACCAAGGATTTCATCAGCAAAATTGCAATAATGTAATTCTTACATTTTAGCCAAAGTTCCTATATAGTCAGTGTAATTGAACTGACCAGTCAGTTCAGAATCAGTCAGTTAAAGATATAAAACTGTTGCCGGGGCTATTTTTATATGCCCCACTTTAAAGCTTCAGATTTAAAACAAGTAACATCAGTAAAAAGAAAGTAAAGGGATTTATATTTCAATGGTAACTAAAGTCATTGTGATGTTTCAGATTTATGTGTTCTCTAGACACAGATAGTTGCACTGCCATATAGGATTTTTATAAACTGCTTATTTGAATGTACACAATAAAAATTTTAACATATATAAAAGTAGAGAGAATACTATCATGAACCCCCACAGACTCATCTCCTGGATTAAAAAATTATCAGCATTTTTGCTTTGTTTATCCCTTACATTTCTTGCAATTTTTATGGCATACTTTGAAACCAATCCCAGATATCACTTCAATTCACCCTTCAATACTTCAGTATGTTTCTCTAATAAGATAAGGCCTTAAAAAACATAATCCACCATATCATTAACAGACCTACTAAAATTAACAGTCTCCTTAATATTTAATATTCAATTGAGTCAAATATCCCCAGTGTCCTAAAAATGTCTTTAATTGTCTGTTTGAATTACTCTCCTTAAAATGTCAGCACATTGCATTTGGTCTATATATCTCTTAACCTTCTTTTAATTAATACCAGTTCCTCTCACTCTTTTTTTTCTCTGCAATTTATTCTTTGAGGAAACCTGGTTATTTGTCTATAACATTTCCTATATTCTAGATTTGCTTTATTCTTTTCATATCCTTCCCCAATTTTCTCTTGGGTTGTTAGTGTTACTCTCTCAATTTTTTAGAAGCTCTTTATTTATTAGAGATCTGCGATATATGTCGCAAATATTTATGCTCAGTTTGTCGTTTGCCTATTTACTTTATGATAGTTCAGGCTGTTGAGAAAATATTTAGTATATTTTCCTTTTTTTCCACTCTCCTCCCATCTCTGCGCTCCCCAAATTTAATTGCTTATATCATTTGTTAGTGTTTATGCCTTTAAATAGTCCAGACACTGCTATTATTTTTCAGATATGAATCATACATTTTTATTTAGCCATGAAAGATGAGAAATTCAATACACTAATACTCTTTCTCTATCAAGTTTATAAGCGACATCATTATGTTATCATAACATTTATATATTTTTCCTGTGACCATAATCTTCCCATTTGTTTTAATATAGCAGATAAATGGGTTAAATAATTACTATTCTGTCCATATTTTCAATTTACCTCTTTATGTCAGTAATTTTTTTGCTGTTCTTTTTAGTTGTTTCTTAGGAATAAAAAAACAACTGGGAATTATTTACCCTGAGTTTTTTAGGGTGAATGACAGTTTCATTATGTGTAGAGTTTGTGGATCCCCCTTTCTTATTTCTCCACTATTTGTTAGCATTGAATGGCATTTTGTAGATGTCTGAGACCACTCTGATATTTTCCACTCATATTGTTGAGAGTTCTACTTAGTTCTCAGAGAATTTTTCTTGATATTTGCATAGAATATATCTCAGTGTTATTCACTCTGTCATTTTTTCTGAAACCCAGTGTCACTGTTATGTAGAATCAAAGCTTATTTCATTTATGCAAAGCTTTCCTTATTTTTTGAGTATATATAATATATGCTAACATGTACTTATGTTTACTCTCCTTTACCTGCCCTCCATACTTTAAAATTTCCCAGACTTTTAAATGTTTTCTTCATTTCCATTTCATTCTGCTTACTTTTCTCCATCTTGTTCTCTATGTCCTTTACAATGTTTTCAGCATTAATTGTCAATCTTTGCATTGCTTTCAATTTGGCTTTCATTTTTGTGATAATTTTATTTGCTCTTCTTCCACTTCTTTGACAAGTGCTTCCGGGTCATGTTTAGCTTCTATTGACTTCTATATATTCCTGAATCTCATAACTCTGATTTGTTGTCTTCTTGTTTAGCTGGGATTCCTTCATATTAAAAAATTGGTTCAAGACCAGCCTGGCCAACCTGATGAAACCCCGTCTCTACTAAAAATACAAAAAAATTAGCCAGGCATGGTGGCATGTGCCTGTAATCCCAGCTACTTGGGAGGCTGAGGCAGCAGAATTGCTTGAACCCAGGAGGCGGAGGTTGCAGTGAGCCAAGATCATGCCACTACACTCCAGCTTGGGCGACAGAGCAAGACTCCGTCTCAAAAAAAAAAAAAAAAATTGATGGTGATATGATATGATATGATATGATGGTCATATGATAGGTCACATCTGTTTCTTGGCAATATTTTTCTAGGGAGTGCTATTTGCTTTTTTTTTTTTTTTCTGTCCTTCTCCCTCGATGGCAGTGTTCCTGAAAACCTTTTGGGATCTTATTTACTTCCTAATAATGCCACTCTTCTGCAGTAAGGATAATTATAAGGCAGCCTCTTTTAGTCCTGTGTCAACAGAATTTTTCTGGCAGAAATAACTTAATGCTGGTGGCTTCTACATTACATACTTCTTGTTTGCCAGGGAGGAGCTAGGTCTGAAAACACTCTCCCTCCTTTTTTAACAAATCACAGTCATTTCAATAGTACTCTCCTGTTTTCATTTTACCTGGATGTACCTAGAAGATTTCTGACATTATTTTCAGAAGCAACAGTCTGTTCTTACTGTTCTAGCCCCTGCTGCTCAGTAGTTTTCATGTCTGAATAACCTTAGATAGTCTATGTTCCAGGAAAGTGTTAAGCTAACTTATGATTGGGACTGAATAAGACTCAACTCTGGGGATAGGAGAAACTAAAAGCTAAATAACAAAATATTAATGGCTTAGAGTCCTTTTTCACTACTGTTATGTGTGTGTGTGTGTATGTGTGTGTGTATTTTTCAAAAATAAGATAATAATTTTACTATTAATTTTTGGAATAACTTTTTATCGCCCTGTGTAGCAAGAGGACAAGTGGAAGGATTTTAGTCATCTGTGGAGAAGGCGAGCCACATATGTAGGAGACTTGATCAATATGTATATGGGATACCTAAATTTGTGATTCATTGGAATAAAAAGTGGAGGGGGCTGCAATTAGCATCAGAAAATGGACCTTAGAAGATAGACAAGCATATAGGGAAAGATTGGTTTGTTGTGAGCCGAGAATGGATTGTTCCTTGCACAAAGTCTGAGTTCAATTAGAATGGGTTTGGTGACCAGAAGGACTTTGATCCCTGTCCTGGCGTTGCCATAGGCTCACTCTGGAAACCACAGACAACTGAGTTGATTTATCTGATTCTGAACTTCTGCATATATATCATGGGAATAATTATATCTCAGAAATAATGTAAGAAAAAATCTAACTAATATCTTGTTTGGTAGTAAGTAAGTGTTAGCCCTGTTCTTCTTTTCCTTAGTAGATGTTACTTAGCAAAATAAGAACGTAAGATTGACTTTTATGATAGACTTGCATGTCCCGATAGAAAGACACTAATATTGGGGGACTTGGAATGTCATAGGAGAAAAGGTAGTCAACAAATTAAAATATACAGAGGGACATTCACAAGAATAGATGCTAAATATTAATGAACATATGAAGAACATTTGACACATAACTTATTTTCATATTCATTTTCCTACTTGATACAAGTTGGTGAGGAGATATTGTATTCATATTTTACACGTTGCAATATTTAGACTCAGCAATGCTCAGGGGCTTATTTGTGATAGAAAATGACAGAAACTGGGCCAGGAATTCCTACCACAAGTCCAGTGCTCAGTTTACAATTTCATGTTGCTTTTGAAAATGCCTTGTGCAAATTATTCATCTCCTTTGGGCCTTCATTTCCTCATTTGTAATGTGAAGTATTTTCATTAGCAGACCATTGCAGGTCTTTCTTGCCTTTAACGACATTAGGGCCTTTAGAATGAGTATCTGGTGCTGTCCTTCCAACTCTGTGATTCTCTGATTCCATCCTCATTTTTCACCATTACTGTTGTACTGGCAAGAACCAGTATGAGATTTTTTTTTTTTTTTTTTGAGACGGAGGCTTGCTCTGTCGCCCAGGCTGGAGTGCAGTGGAAGAACCAGTATGAGATTTGAGGAAAAAGACTACTCTTTTTAAAAAAAATTGTTTACATATAATCCACATGCCATACAATTTACCCTTTTATGTGTATAATTCAGTATTTTCAGTATATTCACAAAGTTGTGCTACCATCACCACTATCCGATTCCAGAACTTTTCATCATACCAAAAATAAACTGTACCCATTAGTTACTCCTCATTGTTCCATCTCCCTCCCTGCCCCTATAACTCTCCAGTCCTTGGACACTACTAATCTCATTTCTGTTTCTATGGGTTTGCCTATTCTGGACATTTTATATAAATAGAATCATACAATACATGCTCTTTCTTTCACCTTAGCATATTTTCAAGCTTTACTGATGTTGCAGCATATATCAGTACTTCAATCCTTTTCATGGCTGAATTATTTTCCATTGTATGGATACACTTTTCATTACCTGTTCATCATTTGATGGACATTTGGTTTGTTTCCAATTTTTGGCTGTTATGAATACTGCTGCCATGACAATCCTTGTATAAATTTTTGTTTCAACACCTGTTTTCAATTATATTGGGTATATCTATAGGAATGGAATTGCTCAGTCGTACGTAATTTTTTTATTTAATTTTTTGAGGAACTGCCAGATTGTTTTCCAAAGTAGCTGTACCATTTGCATCTTTACCAGTAGGGTATAGATTTTCTAGTGTTTCCACTTTCTCAGGAACACCTTTTATTGTCTGTTCTTTATTATAGTCATCCTAGTTGGTGTGATATGTTATATCATGATTTTTACTCACATTTCACTAATGTTTAATGATGGTGAGCATTTTGTCATGTGCTTATGGGACATTTGTATATCTTTTGTTGGAGAAATGCCTATTTTTAAAAATTGGACTGTCTTTTCATTGTTGAGTTATAGGAATTCCTTATATATTTTGGATACTAGACAATTATCAGATACATGATTTACAAATATTTTCTCCCATTAATCGATTGGCTTTACACATTCTTCATAGTATCCTTTGATGCACAAAAATGTTTAATTTTGATGTAGTCCAATTTATCTAGTTTTTCATTGATTGTGCTTTTCATGTCATATTTAAGAAACCATTGCCTAATCCAGGGTCACAACATTAACACCTATGTTTTCATAGATTTCATGTTTTACATTTATGTTTTCATGGTCCATAGAGTTTTACAGTTTTAGCTCTTACATGTAGGTCTTTGGTCCATTTTGAACTAATTTTCATATATAGTATGAGGTAGTAGTTCAACTTCATTCTTTTGTATATGGATATCTAGTTGTCCTGACACCATTTGTTGAAAAGACTATTATTTTCTCATTGAAGTCTCTTGGGACCCTTATTGAAAAGCAATTGACAAATGTATAGGTTTATTTTTGGAATCTCAATTTTATTCTTTTAATTAATCTACATGTCTATCTTTATGACAATATCAAACTGTCTTGTTCATAGTAGCTTTGTAGAAACTTTTGAAATTGAGGATTGTGAGTCTTCCAATTTTATTCTTTTTTCAAGATTGTTTTGGTTGTTTGGGGTCCCTTGCATTTTCATGTGAGTCTTATGATTGGATTCTCAGTTTCTTCAAAAGCTACATCTGGAATTTAATTCAGATTGCATAGAACCTGATCAATTTGGGGAGTGTTGCGGTCTTAACAACATTAAATCTTATAGTTGATGAACATGGATGTCTTTCTATCTAATTTAAGTATTGCATAATTTGTTTCATTGGTGTTTTGTTGATTTTATTATATGTTTTACATTTATTTTTGCTAAATGTTTTCTAAGTATTTTATCCTTTTTATATTATTCTAAGTGGAATTTAAAAAGTTTTGTTTTCAGATTATCCATTGTTTGTGCTAGAAATACAATTAATTTTTGTTTATTGATCTTAATCTTGCAGCCCTATTGAACTTATTAGATCTAGTAGTTTGTTTCGCGGATTGCTTAGGATTTTCTATATACAAGATTATGTCCTATACATATAGAGATAGTTTTACTTCTTCCTTTCCGATCTGAACTACTTTTATTTCTTTCTCTTACCTAATTTTTCTAGCTAGACCTTTAAGTCCAATGTTGAATAGAAGTGGCGTGAGCAGTCTTGTTCATGATCTTAGAGGGAAAGGATTCAGTCCTTCCATCATTAAGTATGAGGTTAGCTGTGCAGTTTTCATAGATGCTCTTTATCAGTTGAGGAAATTCCCTCTACTCCTAGTTTATGGGTCTTTTTTTTTATTATCATGAAAGGATGTTGGATTTTGTCCAGTGCTGTTTCTGTATCTATCGAGATAATCATATGGTTTCTGTTTTATATTCTGCTAATATGGAGTTATTACCTTCACTGGCTTTCAAATGTTGAATCAATCTTGACTTCCTAGAATAAATCACACTTGTTCATGTTGTATAATACATTTTATCTGTTGCTAAATTTCTTTTGCACGTATTTTGTTAAGGATTTTTGTCTCTATTCATAAGGAGTAATTATATGTATTTTTTATTATGTCTTTGTCTGGTTTTGGTATGAGGGCAATACTGCCCTCCTATAATGAGTTGGGAACTTTTCCACACACATTAATTTGCACCTGCTTTGGTCACTTAACTGTAAATTCAGAAGTAACTGTATCAGTTCATAGATGCCTTCTACATTTCTGTGCAGCTGCATAGTTAATTCCATGGATTTGTCCTAGTTATTAAGAATTTTCCTATGTATGGGAAATTATTTTGTTATTACCAATAAGTTTTACCATTAATAAATTTGGACATATTTTGTTTTATATTTGTGGAAGTATACATTTAAGTTTTTGGAAGAAGGTTTCCTTGATCAAAGGCTAAACACACATGCAATTTGTCAGATATTGCTAAAATACCTCCCATAGTGGTTTTGCCATTTTATACATTCACATAAATGGATAAGACTGCCTGTATTCTTATGCAATTTCCAAGATAAGGGCTATTTTGATTTTCTGACTATCTGATAGATTTTTTGAAATATCTCAGTGTAGTATTACTTTGTATTTCTCTTATTATGAGTGAAGTATTTTTCATATGTTCAGGGCCATTTGTGTTTCTTTTTCCATGAATTATCTGTTAATGTCTTTTGATCATTTATCTTGTTTTTAAATTATTATTTAAAAGCTCTTGTCTACCAGGAAAAAATAGTCTTTTGTTTTTGATATAACTTGCATAGATTTTCTCCCAATTTGCCATTTGTGTTTTATCCTTTTTATGACATGTGTATTTTCCAATTCAAAAGTTTTATTTGTTTTCACGCAGATAGATTTGTCAGTGCTCTCTTTTATTGCTTCTAGATTTTGAGTTATAGTTAGAAGACTTTCTCCACGTCTAGGTTATAAAGGAATGCCCCCAATGTTTTCTTTTAGTACTTCTATGGTCTCAGTTTTTTAACATTTATATCTCTCTTCTATTAGAAGTTTATTCTGGGGTATGATGTGAAGCAAGTATTCAATTAATTTTTTTCCAAAGAGCTATTGAGGTGTCCCAAGCCATACGTTAAACACTCATCGCATCTTCAATGTGATATGATTATCATATATACTAAATTACCATGAGTCCTTGTATTTATTTGTGTACTTTCTATTCAGTTAAATATTCTGTAGACCTTATTTATGTCATTACCTCACAATCTATAGAAACTTTAGAGTATGTTTTAATATCTGGTAGCGTTAATCTTCCTTTTATTGTTGTTCTTTCTCAGGGTTCTTACATGTTTTGTTTTCTATGTGAATTTTATAATTCACATGTTTAACATTAGAAAAAATAACTTATATTTGTTGAAATAGCCCTACATTTATATATTAATTTGGGGAGTATTGACATTATTATGAAGTTAATGTATGCTATCCAAGAACAATAAATGCCCTTTTAATTGTTCAAATTTAGTTTTGAGCCTCTCAGGAATGTTTTAATGTTTTCTTATATAGGTTTTAGATACTGTATTCCTAAATAGCTTTTGACAGATTTATGTGTGTGTGTATGTGTCTGTATAATACTGTTTTTGTGTGAAAATTTTAAATCATGCCAAAAACTTAATTTTCAAATGTTATTTAATTTTGACATTTATTGTCTTTGGTTTTCCAAATATTATATTATAGGCAAAAACTTCTAATTCTCATGCCTTTAATTGTTTTCTCTCGGTATGAAGTTATAATGGACATAGATGGACTATTTCCATTGTTTGTCTCCTTATTGACAATGTTCATAAAGAATCCCGAACAACATATCTATAAACACATACATTTATATTTGTGTATTTTGTGTGTGTTATATAATGTTACATTATGGCATTAAATTTTGTACAGCCTGTTTTCAGCATCTATGTAAAAAAGCTCGTGATTTTTTTTAGATTTATTTAAGTGGCAAATAATAGATTTTCTAATACAATATCATCCCTGTAATTCCAGAATCAATCTCATTTTGCAATAATGGCTTTCTTTCTTTTTATTTTTAATGTTCAATTGGAATCTGCTTTGTATTATGATTTGAAAATTTTCTTCGATATTTATGAGATTGGTCTGTAGGTTTTTGTTTTGTATAATTTTATTAGGTTTGTGATCAATATTATCCTTCCTTCATTAACAGAATGAAAGTTTTTCTTTTATTAGGCTCTGGAACAATTTAAGTGGCAGTGAGATTAAGCCATATCCAGTTTCAATTTAAAATCTCTATGAAGGCCAGGCACGGTGGCTCACGCCTCCTGTAATCCCAGCAGTTTGGGAGGCTGAGGTGGGTGGATCACCTGAGGTTAGGAGTTCGAAACCAGCCTGACCAACAGGTGAAACCCCATCTGTACTAAAAATACAAAAATTAGCCGGGCATGGTGGCAGACGCGTGTAGTCCTAGCTACCTGGGAGGCTGAGACAGGAGAATTGCTTGAACCCGGAAGGCAGAGGTTGCAGTGAGCTGAGATTGTACCACTGCACTCCAGTCTGGGCAATGGAGTGACCAAAAAAAACCAAAACAAACAAACAAACAAAAAAACTCTATGAAATAAATAGTTGTTACAAAATTAGTACATCAAAATTCTCCAGTGAAAAATAATATGTGCTATTTCAGACTAATAAATAGTTTCATAAATGTTTTACTAAAAGTTTAGTAATAGTTAAGTGTGCTTAATATTTGATAATAGTTAATAAGTTAACAAAATACTCAATAAATAATTTGGTATTATATAATTTGACCTTCTCTTCAATCTCATAAACCTATTATTATACCCATTTGATGGACACGAAAACCAAGGGTCAGAAGAATAAAGTGGCTTCCCAAGCCATACACTTAATGAGCAGCAATATAGTAATTTAACTGGCTTTCATTAATTTCAGAACTGCCAGAATTTTTCCTTCCATAAGGACTTCCACATTCTCTTTCTCTGCCTGGGAAAATTTTCCCCACCTCTTTTTACCTAACTGACTCCAACATTCTTCTAATCTTATCTTAAATATAATTTTCCCATGGTAGCCTTATCTGGCCAATGCCCCACCCGCTCACCCCCTACCTCTGCTCCCAAAGGATACCTGTTATAAACTCTCAACAGGCTATACTTATTCGTTGGAGCTTGTATTAAATAATCATTTATTTAATTAGCTTATTTTTTGGGGGGGTGTCCTATTAGAATCCAAGGTCCGTAAGGTTGCTTTCCTCATTCTCCATTGTATGCCTAATACCCAGAATAATACTGAGCACCTAGTAGGCACTAGTAAATATTTGTTGTATAGATGAAT
Organism: Chlorocebus sabaeus; assembly: GCF_047675955.1. Taxonomy (NCBI): domain Eukaryota; kingdom Metazoa; phylum Chordata; class Mammalia; order Primates; family Cercopithecidae; genus Chlorocebus; species Chlorocebus sabaeus. The sequence continues at coordinate 14,508,555 of NC_132933.1, read as the reverse complement.
AAATGAATGATTTTAAACAAACATTGTGGAAGAGGTTGCTGCACGAGATAGAGTCTGAAGGATATCAGAAAATTCAGGCCTCATTACCTTAATGGATAGGAAGGAGACTGGCATAAACATGCCCTAAGAAGGAAAATAGGCATTTCTGTGAAAGAAAGACAATGCAGAGCTCTGTTTGTAGGGTTTCAAGTACTTTATGAGGTATTGCCATTTCCTTCCCCCGCTGCCCGCCCCGCCGAGATGGAGTCTTGCCTGTCTCCCAGGCTGGAGTGCAGTGGCGCAATCTCAGCTCACTGCAACCTCCGCCTCCCTAGTTCAAGCAATTCTGCCTCAGCCTCTCGAGTAGCACCCGCCACCACACCTGACTAATTTCTGTATTTTTAGTAGAGACAGGGTTTCACCATGTTGGCCAGGCTGGTCTCAAACTCCTGACCTTGTGATCCGCCTGCCTTGGCCTCCCCAAGTGCTGGGATTACAGGCATGAGGGACCGCGCCCAGCCCTCTTTTCCTTTTTTGATTTATCAAAGAAAAGTAGTGAATAAGGACAGCTGGGAGTGGAAATTTTTCTTAAGTTTACCAAATGATATACACAGCTTCTGCTCTCCATATCACTTCATTGCCAATGATAAGATTAAATTCTTCGACTATGCTGGAGATTTTAGTATGTTTGAAAAACAAAAAAATCATTATCATTGAAAACAGTGGATCCATGCTTCCTCCCCAAGGAAATTAGGAAATATCACTGATTTAAGTTTGAGGTTAAAAGGTACTTTTGGAGAAAGATAATGGGTTTAAACAATCATGTCAACACAAGGACATGTCTATATGAGTATAGTAGTTTGACTATTTTGAAGTTATTTTTCTTCTTTTGTACCTTTTTATTTCCATACCCTTTTCTTTTTTGTCTGCATTTCATCCTTCCCTTGACTGATCAGCCAACAATGGAACAATTAAAGTAGTTTCTGTAAATTCACTCAGACTATATTTTCAGGTCTAAAATTTCTAAAGGTGCAATAAAAAGAGTTCCAAATGCAACATTCCACTCTGTGGTGAGCTTGTTAAAATTGCCTCAGGGATAGTAGCTACCATCATACATATGAATGAGGCAAAGGAACCTGAGAGCATATTTTGAGTGTTCTTGTCTTTTAAGCATTTCATATTCAATACTTTTTGGTTATTTCCCAAACTCCTGCTTTCAGAACTGCACATGGCAAATATAAACATAGTTGATGGTAATTTTTAAATTTTCAATTGAAAATTGAAATCTAGCATTTGCATGACATTCTACTCTACGCATGCTGGTGGTCTTGTTCAAATGTTTACTTTCTCAGTGAAGCCTTCCTATGTCTCAGCCTCCTTGCCCTGAAGACACATGTACATACATGAGACTCTATCTTTCCCTTTCCTTATATTATTTTAGCATTTAAATTGGATTATTTCAGAAGACTTGAGGGAAATGTTTTGATCACTTGCATGGCAGCGGACATATTTTTAGGAGTTAGAGAGATGAGGAAAGAGAGTATACATTTTATGAGCCTTGCTTTGCCCTTTCTGTAATAACACCAATAGCAGAGCCCTGTCCCTGAGAGATACAGTTGCATGGACATGTGTTCCTGAAGCTAACATAATGCTGAAAACTCTCCTGCCCTTCATGGTAGTTATCTCAGTGAATAATATCTCAACATCCTCTTACATAGAGCTATTACTAAGTGAAACTTGAAAAATGCCTATAGAGGCTGGGCACGGTGGCTCACGCCTGTAATCCCAGCACTTTGGGAGGCCGAGGCAGGCAGATCGCTTGAGGTCAGGAGTTGGAGACCAGCCTGGCCCACATGGTGAAACCCTGTCTGTATTAAAAATACAAAAATTAGCAGGGTGTGGTGGGCGGGTGCCTGTAATCAGGCTACTTAGGAGGCTGAGGCAGGAGAATCACTTGAACCCGGGAGGTGGAGGTTGCACTGAGCCAAGACAGGGCCACTGCACTCCAGCCTGGGTGACAGAGTGAGACTTCTTCTCAAAAGAAAAAAAAAAAAGAAAAGAAAAAAAGAGAAAAATGCCTATGGAATGTAAATAAACTCCTCAAAATTGTTGAATGATAGGCCATTACTAATTATAATTTATATTCAATACTTTAAAAATACCTACAGGAGCACTTGAGGAGGCCAGTGGTATTCCAAAATCCATTTTGGTACAATCTCTTGGGACACTAAGAACCTCTGGCTATACACTACAGGAGAAATTCTCTTGTAGAGATGTCTCTGGAAAGCAGAGACATCTGCTCTGGCTCTGCTCTGGCTTTGGATTTGCTGGTACAATGTTTGACTGATGATGCTGAAGTAGATTTTCAATCCCTGGGGTAAATTATTCTGTTTTGCAAAAGTAATCATTTGAATAGAGGTCTAGTGCCACTGCTTTGATGGCTTAATGATGACACAGTTCACATCAGAGATGAAAATGTTTGTGCTTTCCTATTTGTTTACAGATCTTTGCATATCTCAGGAGGCACATTAAGCCTTTTGGTAGAGTCTGAAATTTAGGTAGATAAAGACTGTTGGAAGTATGCAGAATCACCCTCCCGAGGATCACCCTTAGTGTTAAGTGTTAAGATTAGAATTTAGAAGCCCTTGGTTCTTGCTTTTGTTAAGAAATATTGATAAAGGGAAGTGTAGATGGGAGCAGTTTTCAGGAAGGAGAGTTGTGTACTAGGACTGGGGTGGACTTATTGAAGTAGATATGGTTATCCATTAAGTCTTTGGACATTTTAATGTTAGCTATCATGAATGTGGTCCCGTGGAGCACATGATAACATATTCTCCATGGAGAATATAATAACATTTCTGAATGCCCATTTATGCCAAGCTCGGTGCTACGTACACCATACACATTATCTCTAACCTTATCACAACCTTTCAAAATATTATTATCCTTATTCAACAGGAAACTGAGGCTCAGTGAGATATAAATACCTGCCCAAATTTTATGACTAATGCGTGCCTAAGCCAGGATTCAGACCCAAGTCTGTGTGATTCCAAAGACACCAGCAAAATGTTTTCATGTGAATAATCATATACATCAAATAACTATATCTCATAATAGAGGAGTGAGTATATATGAGAGAGGAGTGACATTGGAAGGATGAGTTATGAATTTCCTGTGGCTACCGTAACACATTACCACAAACTGCGTGACTCTAACCAGAAGACATTTTTTTCTCTGAAAGTTTTAGAGTCCAGAAAGCCAAACTCGAGTCTCCAGTTGCCCTCCTCTGGAAGCTCTAGGAGAGAGTCTGTTCTTTTCCTTTTTTTTTTTTTTTTTTTTTTTTGAGACAGTCTCTGTCGCCCAGGCTGGAGTGCTGTGGCCGGATCTCAGCTCACTGCAAACTCCGCCTCCCGGGTTTACGCCATTCTCCTGCCTCAGCCTCCGAGTAGCTGGGATTACAGGCGCCTGCCACCTCGCCCGGCTAGTTTTTTGTATTTTTTAGTAGAGACGGGGTTTCACCGGGTTAGCCAGGATGGTCTCGATCTCCTGACCTTGTGATCCACCCGTCTCGGCCTCCCAAAGTGCTGGGATTACAGGCTTGAGCCACCGCGCCCGGCTGTTCTTTTCCTTTTCCAGATTCCAGTGGCTTGTGGCTGCATCACTACAATTTCTACCTCAGTGGTCACATTGCCCCCTCCTCTTCTGCCTGTCAAATCTCTCTCAGCCTCACTCCTTTTTTATTTGTTGTTTTCATAGAACTACATGATTTTCTCAAATTAATGTCTTAATTTGAATAGTCAATCTCTAACTGCTTATGTTTGATTTCTTTTTATTTGTTTATTTACAGGCAGGGTCTTACTCTGCCACCCAGGTTGCAGTGCAGTGCTGCGATCATAGCTCACTGCAGCCTCAAACTCCTGGGCTCAAGCAATCCTCCCACCCCAGCCTCCTGAGTAGCTGGGACTACAGGTGTGTATAACCAGGTTCACCTAATTTTAAAATTTTGTTTTGTACAGTGGGGTCTTGCTATGTTGCCCAGGCTGCTCTTGAACTCCTGGATTCAAGCTGTCCTCCCACCCCGGCCTTCATAAGTGCTGGGAATACAGGTGTGAGCCACCACACTCTGTCAGTGTTTTACGTTGCTTCCAGTTTTTTACTCTTAAAAATAATGCTACTATAAAAATGCCTGGTTTTTATTCTCACAAATTATTGTTTTAGGGCAAATTCTCTATAGTTTTCTGCCATAGAGGAATCTGATTTAATAATCCCTGTGAGAGCTTATGCTCTGAAAAATGAAAGGAGATAACTCCTTTTTTTTTTTTTTTTATCATACTTTAAGTTCTAGGATACATGTGCGGAATGTGCAGGTTTGTTACATAGATATACAAGTGCCATGGTGGTTTGCTGCACCCATCAACCCATCATCTACATTAGGTATTTTTCCGAATGCTATCCCTCCCCTAACCCTCCATCCACTGACAGGCCCTGTTGTGTGATGTTCCCCTCCCTGTGTCCATGTGTTCTCATTGTTCAACTCCCACTTATGAGTGAGAATGTGCGGTGTTTGGTTTTCTGTTCCTGTGTTAGTTTGTTGAGAATGATGGTTTCCAGCTTCATCCATGTCCCTGCGAAGGACATGAACTCATGTTTCTTTATATCAGTCTCTCTCTTGTAAGGACACTTGTCATTGGATTTAGTGTTCATCTGAATAATCCAGGATGATCTCCCCATCTCAACATCCTTAACTTAATTATGTCTGCAGATACCTATTTTCCAAATAAAGCAACATTCATAGGTTCTGGAGATTATGATGTAGGCATGAATTTTGGCATGGCTACCATTCATCTCACTACAGTACATAATGAATTGTATTAGTCAGGGTTCTCTAGAGGGACAGGACTAATAGGATAGATGTATACATGAAAGGGAGTTTATTAAGGAGTATTGATTCACATGATCATAAGGTGAAGTCCCACAATAGGTTGTCTGCAAGCTGAGGAGCAAGGAAGCCAGTCCAAGTCCCAAAATCTCAAAAGTAGGGAAGCCGACAGTGCAGCCTTCGGTCTGTGGTTAAAGACCCAAGACCCCCTGGCAAACAACTGGTGTAGGTCCAAGAGTTACAAAGCTGAAGAACTTGGAGTCCAGTGTTTGATGACAGGAAGCATCCAGCACGGGAGAAAGATGGAGGCTGGAAGACTTAGCCAGTCTAGTCTTTCCACGTTCCTCTGCCAGCTTCTTTTCCTATCCGTGCTGGCAACTGATTAGATGGGCCCACCCAGATTAAGGGTGGGTCTACCTCTCCCAGTTCACTGACTCAAATGTTAATCTCCTCTGGTAACACCCTCACAGGCATACCTAGGAACAATACTTTGCATCTTTCAATCCAGTCAAGTTGACACTTAATATTAACCATCACATTTCTATGGTCAGACTGAGTTGGACTAGGGTCTTTGCCCCCTTCTCCCAATTATGGCTTCCTGGAGGAGACAGCAGTGTTACAGTTCTCTCAAAGGCCTGAGGAGATGGATCGGTCTGATGAAAAGTTGAACAGACAAAGAGTAAACAGAGCAACGTAGCAGGCTTATTCCTGTGAGCTCAAACCAGCCAACATGAAATCCTTAATAGAAAGTTTAAACATTCTATGGGATAAATTAGTTTTAGAGTAAATATTCACAGTGTAGACCCTGTCTTCAAGGAACTTGCGTTCTAAGTGGTGTTATAAATAAAGTTTTGGTGCTACAAAAGAAATAGCACTCAAATATAAAATTTTCTTTTTTTCTTCTCAGCAAGGCAATTTAATTCTACAGAAGGGTGTGCCCTGGACCAGGCATGGTGGCACACGCCTGTAATCCCAGCACTTTGGGAGTCCAACGCGGGCGGATCACAAGATCAGGAGATCAAGACCATCCTGGCTAACATGGTGAAACCCTGTCTACTAAAAATACAAAAAAATTAGCCAGGCATGGTGGTGGGGCCTGTAGTCCCAGCTACTCGGGAGGCTGAGGCAGGAGAATGGTGTGGACTTGGGAGGTAGAGCTTGCAGTGAGCCGAGATCGTGCTACTGCACTCCAGTCTGGGTGACAGAGCAACACTCCATCTGAAAAAAAAAAAAACAAAACAAAAACGAAGGGTGCACCCTCACAGATGGAGCAGTGGTGAGTGCACGCCTGGACAAAGGATGGGAAGGGGTTCTTATTCCTGACACAGCAGCAGGGGCCACGTGCGTCATTCCCCTATTGGCTAAGGTTAGACTGCATAGGCTAAACTAATTCCAACTGGTTAATTCAAAGAGAGCGCCAGGGTGAGTGGTTTGGCGGGAAAAATGGTTATGACAGAGCAGGAAATCGGAATGAGTCAGTGTGGAGCAGGTAATTGGAATAAGTCAGAGTGGAGCAGGTGATCGGAATGAGTCAGGGTGGAGCAGGTCATTGAAAAAGGTTGCTTTATGGAGAAGTGAAGTTTAAAAGTAGAAGGCAAAGAATTGAACATACTGACATATTGATTCTTTGAAGAGAAATTTAGAACTCATATCTAACAGTGGAATGACAGTTAATTGAATAAAACATGAGTGTATCCTAAACAGTCAATCAGAGCCTGTTTTTCTTATCTCATTGTAAAAAAAAAAAAAAAAAAAAATCTATAGCAAAAAAATAAACGTTAAGAGAAGAAACCCCCATATTAAGGGGAAAACCACAAAGTTTGAGTAGCAGAATAACACCCAAACAAGTCTGCTCTCAGACAAAACTACTACCCTTCCTTTCTGAACAATGATGATTAGAGTCATACCATCACTATTTTGACTTAGGGCCATTAGGATTAATCCTCAAATATCCCAGGTCTCCTCATCTTTATATTTGCCTTGTATATCTTTGTTTTAATCCTTTATCTCAACTCTTGTAAACCTTATACTTTGTCCTCTGGAAATCAGAGTTGGTATTCAAGAAAATCCTACTTATCTTCAACAACTTTTCTTAACGTTTCCTTCATTTCCTTATTTTAACTTAAATCTGATTCTACCCTAATCTGTGGCTCCCACTTTTTTGTTTTGTTTGTTTGTTTGTTTGTTTTTTAGATGGAGTTTCACTCTTGTTGTCCAGGCTGGAGTGCAATGCTGCAATTTAGGATCACTGTAACCTCTGCCTTCCTGGTTCAAGCGATTCTCCTGCCTCAGCTTCCCGAGTAGCTAGGATTACAGGCACGTGCCACCATGCCTGGCTAATTTTTTTGTATTTTTAGTAGAGACAGAGTTTCACCATGTTGTCCGGGCTGACCTCGAACTCCTGACCTCAGGTGATCCACCTGCCTCGGCCTCCCAAAGTGTTGGGATTACAGGCGTGAGCCACTGCACCCAGCCTAAAGGTTTTTTAAATGGTGATTGTTCTTTCTCTGACACACTGCAATTACTATTGATCCTGGAGTTAACATAGTGTTCTCCTTTTTCCTCCTTGCTAGTGGAGGACTATTCTCCTATCCTCCTCCTTCCAGCTTGGAAACTTAGGTCCTTAGATTATACTTCCCATTTTCCCTTGTGATGGTAAAATTTGTGTGTAACCTTCACTGGGCCAGGGGTTGCCCAGATAATTGATCAAACACTATTCTGTGTGTTTCTGTAAGGGTGTTTTTGTATGAGATTAACAGTTGAATCAGTAGATTGAGTAAAGCAGATTGTCTTCTCTGACGTGGGTGAACTTCATCCAATCAGCTGAAGACCTGAGTAGAACAAAAAGGCTGACCTTCTCCTGAATGAGAGGGAATTCCTCCTGCCTGACTGCCTCCAAACTGGGACATTGGCTTTTTCCTGCCTTCAAACGTCTACTGAGACATCAGCTCTTCCTGGATCTCAAGTGCGCTGGCCTTTGGATGGGAACTACACCATTGGCTCTAAGTGGTTTTCAGGCCTTCAGACTCAAACTGGAACTACACCATCAACTCTCCTGGTTCTTCAGCTTGCTGCCTGCAGATTTTGGATCCTGTCAGCTTCCAGAATCCTTTGAGTCAATCTTGTATAATCTCTTTCTCTATATACATTGCTCTCTCTCTATACACACACACACCCTATTTACTCTGTTTCTCCAGAGAACCCTGACTAATTAACCTCATTGTTACAGTAATCTACTGACTTTTAGCTTATTCCCTCTCAATTATTGAGGATGTTTTGCTTTGTGGCATAATATTGCTCTTACCAATATCATTTATGTTTCAATTCTTGTTGATATCAATATCCAGGTGTATGATCCTTTCAACACCCTGGCCTCTCATTTCTTTTACCTTATCTTCAGTGTTATTTTCCTCATCAACTTTACCGCTTGTTCCTATGGCCATAACTTATCTTGTCATTATCAATAAATGCAATCCCTCCATAACGTCAATTTCAAACATCCCACTTGACCACTAACTCACTCCCTTTGGTACTCTGATAACAATTATTTTACCCAATGGAGACCTCCAATCTGATAACTCTTCTAACTTTTCTCTTTCACCTCTCTTCCCCTTCACAACCCAAATATGTTCTCACTTTCCTCCACACTGGGCTTAGAGTCCATGGCCTATCATTAAAATTACTCTCTCACATTATCTTCAACTCCCTTGGCTCTCTTTCTCTCGGTAATTACACCCATTTGACAAAATCTTAAGTCTAATTACGTTGAACACGATCAAAGAAAATCATATAGTCCTTCTAACTGGTCTCACTTGAAACTCAATATCATTAAGCGAGTCCTTAATGCTGCCTGTCAATTGTGCTATATTTGCCAATTCCATTAACATTCTCAGTGACTATTCTGTGCCTTCTCCTTTTTCAAAATTCAGATATCTACTCACTCCACCTTGCTTCCTGTTTACATGAGAAAATAAAAACAATCAAAAGAGATTTTCCTCCATCCACTATCCCCATATCTTTTCACCAACCGGCTTCCATGCCCGTATATTCAGCATTTTTCCTGTTAATAAAGGTGAACTACCCATACTGCTAGCTAAAGCAGTTGAACTTAACCTCATCCCTACTCACCAGCACCAAGATAGCCCTGCTATAATTTTCTTCTTCCCATCCCATATTATTAAATTTTCCCTTTCTAGTGGGTCTTTCTCATAAACATAACCTGCTGATATTTCTCAAAACAAACAAACCAAACCAAATAGCTCTCTTGATTTCACTTTCTTCTCTGGCTGCTGTCCTATTTCTCTCTCCTCTTTACAGCAAAAGCCCTTGAAAAAACAGTCTACATTTGTTGATTTTGAGTTTTCTCCAAACTTTTTTATTAAAGGCTTTAAATCTTACCACTTTCCCCACCACCTTTTATAAAGGCTACTGTTGTGGGCTGAATGGTGCCCCCCCCCCAATTTCCTATGTTAAAGTATTAATCCCTAGTACCTCAGAATGTGACTGTATTTGGAGATAGGCTTTTTAAAGGAGTGTTAAGTTAAAAGGTGGCTGTTAAGGTGGGTTCTAATCCAATATGATCGGTGTCCTTATAAGAAAAGACGTGGGGCACACAGAGACACAAGGGTGCAGAGTCACAGGGGCAAGGACATGCGTGGACTCAGTAAGAAAACAGCTTGTCTGCCAGCCAAGGAGAGAGGCCCCAGAAACACCCAAACCTATCAACATCTTGACCTCACACTTTCAGCATCCAGAAGTGTGAGCAAAGAAATTTATTTTGTTTAAGCCACCCAGTCTGTAGTATAGTGTTGTGGCAGCCCTAGAAAACTAACATACTTACTGGTGACCTCCATGTTGCTAACCCTAAGGCCCATTCTCAGTCTTCATGTAACTTGACACATCAGCAGTATTTAATATGTTTAATTACTTCCTCTCCCTTGATATAATATCTTCATTTTGCTTTAAGGGCACTATAATTTCTTCATTTTCCTCATACCTCACTGGTTTTTCCTCCTCAGAGTCCTTTGATGACTTCCTCCTTCACTTCCCCAATTCTAAACTTTGGACTACTCCAGGGATCAGCCTTTGGACCTTCTATACATTATTCGTCATTTCCATTAGTGCCACTCTGCTCTGAGACACCATTCTTTGCCTGGATAATAGCAATATTTTCCTAAATTGATTCCCTGCCTCCACACTTGCCTGTTTACAGTCTGTTAGCCACATAGCAGCCACAGTAACCTTTTTAAAGGATTGTGTTAACTTTCTCCTCAAAGCTCTCTAGTGATTCCTCTATCAGATAAAAGCTTTCTCACAAGGTCCTCGTGATCTTGCTCCTACCTACCTCTTTAACTTATGCCACGGCTCTCCTTTCCCTTCATTCTATTCAGCTCCATTGGCCTCTTTGCTTTTCCTTGACCATATCACACATGCTTCCAGCAGAAGATATTTATGTTTGCTTCATTTTGCCTGGAATAAACTTTGCCCAGACATTTGCAGGTCTCTCTCCCTAACTTCTTTCAGGATCCTGCTCAAATGTCACCTGCTCAGATAGGTCTTCCCTGGCTATCCTGTTTAAAATCTGAATGCCCCTAGCAGCACTCATGACTCTAGTTCCCTGCTTTCCCCTACAGCATTTAACATCATGTAGCATAAATTGCGCTTTACTTACTGTACCTACTTACCACGCATGCTGAATAGAAGCTTCATGAAGACGTGAATTTTTGTCTGTTTTGTTCACTATTGTGTGCCTAGCTCCTAAGACAGGGCCTGACAGAAATTTGGGGCTAATGATAGTGTTTGTTGAATGAATCACCAAATTATAGTACGAGCTCAAAATTTCATGGTTTTTCTTTCAATAGCACTTGATGAAAGAGTAAGTTATTGAGAAATAAAAAAAAAAAAACCTTCAAAAACATTTGGGATTCAAAGGAAGTGGATGTTGGAAACCACGGATAGAAGTCAAATCCTATAATTGCTGATTTCTGACTGTGATCATATTTCTGAATGTGTCTTAAAGTTTTTATATTAAAAGCACACCGGTTTGAATAGTTTCCACTTTGGTGAAAATTTTGGAGTTTCTTGAGTTTTTCTCCAGCTAAAAAGGATACTGAATATTGTATGTGTGAAAATTGTGTTGTGAAATGTGTGAGGAAAGAGGGGGCTGCTGGAGGCTAAGACATTAAAATATCGCCCACTGAAACAGTATATTTTGCCAGCTGCTTATTACTAACATGATTTTTCTGTATCCTTAAAAGCATTTGTTTTGAAGTACACATGGCATTATAATTGCCCAGTGTCCAAATAAAGCCTTCCAAAGCATAATTGTTACTAAGGAAAGTCCATGAAACCTGTTAAAAAATATAAATATGAAAGCTTCTTTCTTTTTGTCTAGGCGCTATGTTACCAGTAAAACCAAAGCCTTAGAAACCATTTCTTTGTCTTTCTAGATTGTTTACTTCATCCCTTTGTCTTATGTGCTTTATGAGATTTAGGATATTTTCTTCCTGTTGTATCAGTGAGGTTTCTTTCCTTTTTCAATTTTTATGAGGACTTGTCAAACGATTCTTTGGCTTAGTACCTAGCATAGTGGTTGGCACATTGTAGACCCGCAATAAATTTTGAATGAGTATAAAAGTATTCAATTTTTAAAATTCAGTCCCCTTTGCCTGAGTTTCTCAAAGGGCAATTTGTGAAACACCTGCATCAGTATCACCAGGATGCTTTTTTTTTTTTTTTTTTTTTAAGAAAAAATACTGATTCCTATAGTCTGTTCACAATTTACTAAACAGCATGGAATCACTGAAATTTGAGAGAAGTTATTTTAAGCTGCTACTGTTTGTCACACTGTGATATGTGCTACAATAGAGAACTGAGCTACTCTATATCTTGTGAAGAAACTCACCATCCAGTGAGGAACAGTGAACAGACAACAATTAAACACATACCTAAATACAGCATGTGGTTAATGCCATGAAGTGAATCGACATGGTGCTTTAATAAACAATAATAGGATAACTTACTTTCAAATTGGCAGTCAGGAAAGGTCTCTGGATAGTGACATTTAAGTTGTCACATGAAGGTATTTAAAGCCATATGACATTCCTGCATTTACGGGTTGAGAAGTAAGGGAGGAAGATGATCCAGTAAAAGAGACTGTTTAGGAGCCGCCAGGGAGAAAGGAGGAAAATTAGACAGATGTGGTATCCAAAAGTCAGAAGAATGTGTTTCAAGAGAGGGAGAGTCAGCAAGTGTTTCAAATATTTCTGATAGATCTAACAAGTTAAGAAAAAAAAATATGAATTGGATTTTACAATAGGGAATTCTCTGTGATCTTAACAAAAGCAGTTTCATTATAGGTGGTGAGTATCAAAAGCAGATTTGGAGGATACAGAAATATAAGCAGAAGGTGAGGAGTTGGACTCAGCAGATATAGACAATATGGCTGCAAATGCAGAGAGAAATACTTCTTAGAATCATGCTTACAGTCTTGTGGGAAAGAGCCAGCTGAAAGGGAGAGAGAAAAGCAGAGAGTTTAGAGTTTGGAAATGAAGAAAACATTGAGGAATTAGTCAAATTCATAAATATACAAAGTACTGATGTGATAGACCAGATAATGATGGAAGACTCCAAAGTTACAGACATTTTAGAGATTATTGAGATGGTTATTCCCAGGAGCTATGCAAAAGAGAATGAAAGCTGCTGCAGCTACTGGCACATGAGAGCGAGCCCAGATCCTGCTGCCACTGCCCCAACAAACCGCGTTGGCCAGTACCTGCTATCAGAGTGTTGTGGCCAGCAGTCTGGGAACGCCTTGGTCCCTCTAGCACAGAAGGTTGCTGTCACTGAGGGGCCAGCGAATAAAGCTGGGAGAACGGTACTAGCTTCTCCCCACAGTTAGAGCATGCAGCCCAGGGTACTGAGCTGAGCCTTGGCCCCCTTAAAATCTTCCAGAAATGAAGTCAGTCAACTAACCTTACTTTAAACTACAAATAAACCCCTAAGGGCATCAAAGAAGATAAAAGCAAAAAAAAAAACCAACAAAAAACAAAACAACAACAACAACAACAACAAAACCCATCCAATGAACAGTAACTTCAAAGACTAAAGGAGCATCAGCCCACACAGATGAAAAAGAACCAGTGCAAGAACTCTGGCATGATTCTTTTTTTTTTTTTTTTAATTTGGGACAGAGTCTCACTTTGTCTCTTAGTATGGCGCACAGTAGTGCGATCATGGCTCACTGCAGCCTCGACCGCCCAGGCCCAAATGATCCTCCCACCTCAGCTGGGAACATAGGCATGCACCACCACGCCTGGCTAAATTTTTTTGTACTTTTTGTAGAGACAGGGTTATAACATGTTGCCCAGGCTGGTATTGAACCCCTGAGATCAAGCAATCTGCCTGCCTCAGCCTCCAACAGTTCTGGGATTACAGGCATAGCCACCATGCCCAGCCAGCAATGGCTCTTAACCAGGCTGAAATGGCTGAAATAACAGACGTGGAATTCAGAATATGGAGAGGAATGAAGATCATTGACATTCAGGAGAAAGTCGAAACCTAATCCAAGAAACCTAAGGAATATAATAAAATGATACAGGAGCTGAAAGATAAAGTGGCCATTTTAAGAAAAAACAAACTGGCCTGAAAAACTGACTATAAGAATTTGATAATACAATTTCAAGTATTAACAGCAGAATAGACCAAGCTGAGAAAAGAATCTCAGAACTCAAAGACACATTCTCCAAATTAAGTCAGCCAGACAAAAATGAAGAAAAAAGAATGAACAAAACCTCCAAGAAATATGGGATTGTGTAAGGAGACCAAGTTTATGACTTCTTGGTATCTCTGAAAGAGAGGGAGAGTAAGCAAGCAACTTGGAACACATATTTCAGGATATTGTCCATGAAAATTTCCCCAACCTCGTTAAAGAGGCCAGCATTAAAATTTAGGAAATACAGAAAACCCCTGCAAGATACTATACAAGATGACCATCCTCAAGACATACAGTCATTAGATTCTCCAAGGTTGAAATGAAAGAAAAAAATGTTAAAGTCAGCTAGAGAGAAGGGGCAGGTCACCTACAAAGGGAACCCCATAAGGACAACAGCAGACCTGTCAGCAGAAACCCTAGAAGCCGGAAGAGATTAAGGACCTATATACAGCATTCTTAAAGAAAATAAATTCCAACCAAGAATTACATATCCAGCCAAGCTAAGTTTTATAGGCAAAGGAAAAATAAGATCCTTTTTAGACAAGCAAATGCTAAGGGAATTCATTACCAAGAGACCTGCCTTAAGAGAGGTCCTTAAGAGACTGCTAAATAGGAAAATGAAATACCATTACCAGCCTTCACAAAAACACATATAAGTACATAGACCATTGACACTGTAAAGCAACCACATAATCAACCAGCTAATACCACGATGTCAGGATCAAATACACATATATCAATATTAACCTTGAATGCAAATGGACTAAATGTCCCCAATTAAAAGGAATAGAGTGGCAAGTTGGATCAATAAGAAAGACCCAACTGTATGCTGTCCTTAATAGACCCACCTCACATGCAAGACATAAATAGGCTCAAAGTAGAGGGATGGGTAAAAATCTACCAAGCAAATGACAAACATAAAAAAGAAGGATTGGTATTCTAATTTCAGACAAAACAGAATTTAAACCAACAAAGATAAAAGAAATATAAAGAAGGGCATTACATAATAGTAAAGGGCTCAATTCAACAAGAAGATCCAACTATCATAAATATAATATGCACCCAATATAGGAGCACTCAGATTCATAAAACAGGTTTGTAGAGACCTGTGAAGAGACTTAGATAACCACACACTTAATAGTGTGAGACTTCAACAACACCCCACTCACAGTATTAGACAGATCATTGAGGTAGCAGTCTAACAAAGAACCCAACATTTGGGCAAATGGATCTAACAAACATCTATAGGAACCTCCACTCCCAAAAGACAGAACATACATTGTTCTCATCTGCACATGCATATACTCTAAAATCAACCACACAATTGTCCATAAAACAATTGTCAGTAAATTCCAAAAAACTGAAACCATACCAACCACAATCTCAGACCACAGCACAGTAAAACTAGAAATCAACAACAGGAATATATCTCCATACCATACAATTAAATGGAAATTAAACAACCTGATCCTCAATGGCTCCTGAGTAAACAATAACATTAAAACATAAATCAAGAAATTATTTGAAACAAATGAGAACAAACATGCAACATACAAGAATCTCTGGGACACAGATAAAGCAGCCTTAGAGGAAAGTTTATTATGCTAAACATCCACATCAAAAAGTTAGGAAGATCTCCAATTCACATCCTAACATCACACCTTGAACAACTAGAAAAATAAGAGCAAACCAATCCCAAGGCTAGCAGAAGAGAAGAAATAACCAAAATTAGAGCTGAATGGAAATAAATTGCTACATGAAAAACCATAAAAAACATAAGCCAGTCCAAAAGTTTGGTTTTTGAAAGTATAAATAAGATTGATTGCTAACTAGAATAATAAAGAAGAAAAGAGAGAAGATACAAATACACAATCTGAAATGACAACAGGTACATTACCACCAACCCCACAGGAGTACAAAAAGTCCCCAGTGACTGGCTGGGCACGGTGGCTCATGCCTGTAATCGCAGCACTTTGGGAGGCTGAGGCTGGCAGATCCCCTGAGGTCAGGAGTTTGAGACCAGCCTGACCAACATGGAGAAACCCCATCTCTACTAAAAATACAAAATTAGCCAAGCATGGTGGTGCATGCCTGTAATCCCAGCTACTCAGGAGGCTGAGGCAGGAGAATCGCTGGAACCCAGGAGGCAGGAGAATCGCTGGAACCCAGTGAACTGAGATTGTGCCACTGCACTTCAGTCTGGGCAACAAGAGCGAAACTCCATCTCAAAAAAAAAAAAAAAAAAAAAAGCCCCAGTGACTGTTACAAACATGTCTATGCACACAAACTAGCAAATGTGCAAGAAATAGATAAATTCCCAGAAACATACAATCCCAAGATCGAACCAGAAAGAAATTTAAACCCTGAACCGACCAACAATGTATTCCAAAATTGAATCAGCAATAAAAGCCTAGCAAACAGAAAAAGCTTAGGATCAAACAGATTCACAACCAAATTCTACCAGATGTATACTGAAACTATTCCAAAGCATTGAGGAGGAGAGACTCCTTCCAAGCTTATTCTCTTAAGCCTACATCATTCTGATACCAAAACTTGGCAGAGACACAGTAAAAAAAAAAACAAAACTTCAGGGCAACATCCTTGAGGAATATAGATACAAAAGTCCTCTACAAAATCTAGCAAACTGAATCCAGCAGCACATCAGAAAGCTGATCCGCCATGATCAAGTAGGTTTTACTCCCGGGATGCAAGGTTGATTCAATATACACAAATCAATAAATGTCAATCATCACATAAAAAGGACTAAAAATAAAAACCACATGATTATCTCAATAGATGGAGAAGGGATTTTCAATAAAATTCAGTACCCCTCCATGTTAATAAGCCTCAACAAACGACGCATTGAAGGAATATACTTTAAAATAGTAAGAGCCATCTAGGACAAACCCACAGGCAACCTCATACTTTATGGGCAAGAGCTGGAAGCATTTTCCTTGAGAACTGGAAAAAGACAAGGATGCCCATTTTTGCCATGCCTTTTTAACACAGTACTAGAAGTCCTAGCCAGAGCAATCAGGGAAGAGAAAGAAATAAAAGGTATCAAAATAGGAAGAGAGGAAGTCAAACTATCTCTGTTTGCAGACAATATGGTGTTTCCTTTTCTCTTCAACCTTGTCACCATCTGTTATTTTTATATTTATACATATAAAACCCCACGGTCTCTGCCCAAATGCTTCTAGATCAGATAAATTCAGCAAAGTTTCAGAATACAAAAATAAATACACAAAAATCAGTAGCATTTTTACACACCAACAATGTCCAAGCTTGGAGCCAAAACAAGAACACAATTCCATTTACAATAGGCACAAGAAGAATAAAATAATTAGGAATACAGCTACCCCGGGGGGTGAAAGAGTTCTACAATGAGAGTTGCAAAATAGTGCTCAAAGAAATCAGGGGTGACAAAAACAAATGAAAAATCATTCTATGCTCATGGATAGGAAGAATCAATATTGTTAAAATGTCCATATTGCCCAAAGCAATGTACAGACTCAGTGCTATTTCTATCAAACTACCAATGACATTTTTCACAGAATTAGGACAAAAAAAGCTATTTTAAAATTCATATTGAATCAAAAACACCCCTAATAGCCAAAGCAATACTAAGCAAAAAGAACAAACGTGGCCAGGTGCGGTGGCTCGCACCTGTAATCCCACCACTTTGAGAGGCTGAGGTGGGCGGATCATGAGGTCAGGAGTTCGAGACCAGCCTGGCCAACATGGTGAAACCCCGTCTCCACTAGAAATACAAAAAATTAGCCAGGCATGGTGGCATGTACTTGCAGTCCCAGCTATTAGGGAGGTTAAGGCAGGAGAATTGCTTAAATCCTGCAGGCAGAGGTTGCAGTGAGCCAAGATCACGCCACTGCACTCCAGCCTGGGCAACAGAGAAAGATTCCATCTCAAAAAAAAAAAAAAAAAAAAAAAGAACAAACCTGAAGGCATCATAATACTTGACTTCCAACTACTATACTACAAGTCTACAGTTACCAAAACAGCATGATATTGGTACAAAAACAGACACATAGACCAAAGGAACAGAACCAAAAGTCCATAAATATAGCTGCACACCTATAACCATCTGATCTTCAACAAAGTTGACAGAAACAAGCAATGGGGAGAGAGGACTCTCTATACAATAAATGGCCCTGGGATAACTGGTCACCCATATGCAGAATATTGAAACAGAACCCGTTCCTTACATCATGCACAAAATCAACTCAAGATGGATTAAACAATTACATGTGAAATCCAAAATAGAAACACTCTGGGAGATAACCTAGGAAATACCATTCTGGACATAGGAGCTAGCAAAGATTCCATGATGAAGAGGCCAAAAGCAATTGCAACAACAACAACAACAAAATGACAAATAAGACCTAATTAAGCTAAAGAGCTTCTGCACAGCAAAAGGAGCTATTAAAAGAGTAAACAGACAACTTACAGAATATTTACAAACTATCCATCTGACAAAAGCTTAATATCCAGAATTTATAAGGAACTGAAACAAATTTACAAGAAAAAAGAAAACCTTATTAAAAAGTGGGCAAAGGACACAAACATACAGCTTTCAAAAGGAGATATACGTCAGCCCAACAAGTATATGAAAAAATGCTCAACATCATTGATCCTCAGAGAATTGCAAATCAAAACCACAATGCGATATCATCTCACACAACTAAGAATGGCTACTATTAAAAAGTGAAAAAACAGCCCAGGCACGGTGACTCAAACCTGTAATCCCAGTACTTTGGGAGGCCGAGGCGTGCAGATCACCTGAAGTCGGGAGTTCGAGACCAGCCTGACCAACCTGGAGAAACCCCATCTCTACTGAAAATACAAAATCAGTTGGGCATGGTGGCACATGCCTGTAATCCCAGCTACTGAGGCAGGAGAATCGCTTGAACCGGGAGGCGGAGGTTGCGATGAGCCAAGATCACACCATTGCACTCTAGCCTGGGCAACAAAAGTGAAAAAAAAAAACCAAAAAACCAAAAAACAAAAAAACTGAAAAAATAACAGATGCTGACAAGGTTGAAGAGAAAAGGAAACACTTATACACTGTTGGTGGGAATGTATATTAGTTCAATCATTGTGGAAAGCAGTGTGGTGATCCCTCAAAGAGCTAAAAACAGAACTACCATTAGACCCAGCAATCCCATTACTGGGTATATACCCAAAGGAATACAAATTGTTCTATTATAAAGATACCTGCACACATATGTTCCTTGCAGCACTATTCATAATGCCAAAGACATGGAATCAACCTAATGCCCATCAACGTTAGACTGGATAAAGAAAATGTGGTACATCATGGAATATTACACAGCCATGAAAAAGAATGAGCTCATGTCCTTTGAAGCCACATGGATGGAGCTGGAGGCCATTATGCTAAGCCAACTAATGTAGGAACAGCAAACCAAATATCCCCATTTTTAGTTATAAGAGGGGGCTAAACATTGAGTACTTTCTTCCTTTTACATACAACATTCTGTTGTGGTGACTCTGTTTCCTCTAGTAACAATGGCTGGTGCCAGGTCAAAAAATCCCCTAACCTACACCAGTAAAACTGGTTTGTTTGATGGATACAAAGAAGGGAGTAATAGATATTGACCCCTACTTGAGGATGGAGGGTAAGAGAAGGTGAGAGTGAGGATTGACAAACTACCTATTGGGTGCTATACTTATTATCTGGGTGATGAAATAATCTGTACACAAAACCCCTGTGACAGGCAAATTACCTACAAAAGAAATCTGTACTTGTACCCCTAAACCTAAAATAAAGTAAAAAAAAATTCTATTTTGTAAGTATAGTGTTAAAAAACAACAAAAAAGATTGAACCTATCCAGAATTTATTTTTTCTTTTCTTTTCTTTCTTTTTTCTTTTTTTCTTTTTTTGAGACAGAGTCTCCATCTGTTGTCCAGGCTGGAGTGCAGTGGTGTAATCTTGGCTCACTGCCACCTCTGCCTCCCAGGTTCAAATGATTCTCCTGCCTCAGCCTCCTGAGTAGCTGGGATTACAGGTGCCAGCCACCTCACCTGGCTAATTTTTATATTTTTAATAGAGATGGATTTTCACCACATTGGCCAGGCTGGTCTCGAACGCCAGACCTCAAATGATCCACTGGCCTCGGCCTCCGAAAGCGCTGAGATTACAGGCATGAGCCACCGCACCCGGCCCATAATTTCATCATTGCATTAAATATTTGTCTTTTCTTCACGTAGAACCAGTATAATTCTAGCTATTACTATTCCATCTATCAAGATTTCTTTCTTTATACACGTCCATTAAGGTAAATGTGACAATAATACTATACATGTATTTTTAAAAGATTCTTTTTACTCAGTAATATGCCAACCCCATAAATAGAAACCTACATATGGATTTAATGACTGCATAGTAAATTATGGTATGGTAATTAATTTAACCAATTCCCTGGTGATTTAGTGATATACCTATAGACTGCTTTCTACGTTTATCTGTGTCATCTATTGTTTATTGTCTAATAAACAGACATTTCTCCTTGTCCATCTTTCTTGAGGCAGAGTGCATCTACACCCTTCAAATTCATAACTGATGTTGCAAAGCCAATATATTTGTCCTCCCTAGCCTCTTTTGACATGTGGCCAGTTGTATCAGTTAGAGAGATATGTAAGGAAATGTTTTCTGCATGGCTTCTAGGAAAGATTTCCTTCCTTAATTAGTAGATAGAAGCTCACAAGGAGCTATTTCTCACTGCTCTGGCTGCTGACTATTGCTGTGCCTTTGGATGCAGTTGTATAAGGATGTGATGTCTAAAACTATGGCAGCCCCCTTATGTCCATAAGGCAATAACCTGAAGACTAAAGTCAACTTTGAGGTTTTTTTTTTTTTTTTTTTTTTTTGAAATGAAGTCTAGCTCTGTCACCCAAGCTGCAGTGCAGTGGTGTGATCTCGGTTCACTGCAACCTCCTGGGTTCCAGCAATTCTTCTGCCTCAGCCTCCCAAGTAGCTGGGATTATAGGTGCCTGCCACCATGCCTGGCTAATTTTTGTATTTTTAGTAGAGACGGGGTTTCACTGTGTTAGCCAGGTTGGTCTTGAACTCCTGACCTCATGATCTGCCTGCCTCAGACTCCCAAAGTGCTGGGATTACGAGCGTGAGCCACTGTGCCTGGCCAACTCTGAGTTTTATAGAGCAAAATAGAAAGCCCCTGACTCCTCTTTGATCCATTTTAGCAACCTTTGGCCCTCCTGCCTCCACAATATGTACATTATTTTATGAGAAAATAAAACTTAATTTTGAAGGTTATTGGGCATTTGTCTTACTACTGTGAGAAATGGGAAAGTTCTGCTTCAAAGATTATAAAAAGTCACAATTTTTTACCATAAGATTGTTATGCACTATTAGTATATATATATTCCAAATCAGCTGTCCTAGCTTGCTCTGGCATGCCTGGACAGAACTAGACAAGCCCCAGGCCATAGAGAATGCCATTCCTTATTTGGAGATGCCTTTCCTTAATTATCCCTGGGCAACTTCCTTTTCTTTCTTTGTTCTGTTCCCCTTACCCAGTTAAAAAGGTTTTAAACGAACAGCCAATCGGATAAAGTGTAAAATGTAAGTTCCTATTGCAGCCAATGGAAACTGAACACAGCAGTAGGATAGACACATCAGGTTATAAATAACTCCGTCTCCTTTGTTTGGTGTGCTCTCATGGCTGGACAGTTATTGAGTAGCACCCTTTCTGCAGAAAGTAAAACTCGCCTTGCTGAGAGATCATTTGTTCCCCTCGTTAATTCTTTTTTTGCGACACCAAGAACTTAATTCACAACACTACTAAAGCATCCATATTTGCTTTTAAAAACAATACTATATTAATTATCTTTCTGCGTATGTATTTGCACATTCACCTTTATTTCTATTACTTAAAGTCATAAAAGTTGAATTATAGGTTCATGGATATGAGCATTTTAACTTTTGATACAAATTTTCCAAGTGACCATCACTCAGTTATATTCCCACCAACAGTATATGAGTATATCTATTTCCTTACACTTTTATCAGTACTGGTTATTATAAATCTTTAAACTATTTTCAAATGTGTTAGAAAGATAAATTATTATGGAAACATGCTTAACTTAGTGGATAAAGAGTAGGCTCTGAAATCAGACTACCTGGGCTCAAATCTTGGCTTTTCCTATTTACTGGGCAGGTGGCCCTAAGCAATTCCTTAATCTCTCTTTGTCTTTGTCTCCTTAGTTTGCTCTATTCCATTCATTCTCACCCACCACCTATAACCAAGTCTGCCTGCGAGTATAATGTTGTATAGATTGTGGAAAGAGGTAGCTAATTATTCTACCCCGGGACATTGAAGCTGATATTAGTGTGACCATACACTTCAATGTACAAACCAGGATACTCTGGAGAGTAAAATGAGCTCAGATGAATGCATGAGGGAGCAGCTCCATATTGGAACCCTGACAACCTCGCATGTCTCCCCATAGGCTATATAGGCAAGGCTCAAGGCTCGTGTAAAATGTGGATATCAATAGTACCTATTTCATAGGTTAGTGTGAGGGTTCAATTGGCAATTAGTGCTTAGCAGACAGGAAAACGTTCAATACAGGCTAATTATTGTCTATTATTTTTATTAGAATTTCTTGGATACTAGTTTTTTTGTAGATCGGTATGTTTATTTTCCACTATTATTTATTTTGAGGGGAATTTTCTTTTCATGTTCTTTGCCCAGTGATGTCCTGTTGCATTTATCTTGTTATTGGTTTCAAAACCTTAAACTTAGTCTCCCTATATGCAAAACAAAGAGGTTATATCAGCTAGTCTTTAAAGGTATTTCTAGCTTGTACTTCATATTTCCAAGTGTCTTGAAGACAGAACCATGTTGGTGAGAGGGACCTGGACACCTAAGAGTTCTTTTGGGGGATACATGTGATAATTTAATACATTTATACAATTTGTAAAGATCAAATCTCTATACTTAGGATATCCATTGCCTTAAATATTTGTTTTTTCTTCACACTAGAACCAGTACAATTCTAGCTAATTTTTAAATATACAATAGATTATTGTAAACTATTGTCACCCTACTGATCTAACACTAGGTCTTATTTCTTCTATCAAACCATATATTTATACCCATTTCTTATAAAGCTGCTTGACATTGTAGTTTATGAGACATCTGCACTTATAAATCTGTTTTTTTGTTAAGCAATATTATAATATTCTACATATTTTTAGAATAAATAATATAATATTTATTCTCAAGTGCTTAGAAGAAAATGTTTTTAACATCTTGAATTAGTTTAGTGACTTCTTCAAGGCCAGCGGTTTTTGTCTTGAGATTCAGTTTTTATTTGCAAAAGAGTGATATCAAATTATACATTTAAACCTGATGAAAGTAACTTTTCCTCCTAGAATGTCCTGGGTAATAGATTTACTGCCAAATTGTCTCCCTGTAATTAGTAATGGCATTAGCAGAAGTAACCTACATGAGTGAAGTAAACAACATGAGATCAAGACTAGCAATAATCCTTCTGCTTTGAGTTTAGGTTATGACACATTTTCGAGACAGCAACAGAAATTACATAAGTTTATTGTTTATTTTTCCTACAGATTCTCTATGGGACACATCTTGCATATATCAAACCTTCCTCAAATTTTAATGAAGACCTCTATCACCTACAGTCATTAACTAAGCTCACTTACAGAGTTGAAGGAGAAGCATGGATTTTGATACTTAGGGATTCCTGGAGAAGATGTGATCTCTGTTCTCATGGGGAAATTAGGACATGCTGTCCACTTCGAGACACATTTCTAGACCTCAAAGTGGTACCATGGTGCTAGGGTTGAAGTAAGTTAACCTTTCTGAGTCTCACTTCGGTCAACTGAGAGAATTGCTATGAAGTAGGCATTATTATCATTTTGACATCTCCTGCCAAATTTTTCCTTGTAAAAATGTTTTCTTCCAGCTGGGCATGGTGGCTAACGCCTGTAACCCCAGCACTTTGGGAGGCCAAGGTAGATGGATCACCTGAGGTCAGGAGTTTGAGACCAGCCTGGGCAACATGGTGAAACCCCGCCTCTACTAAAAATACAAAAAATAGCTGAGCGTGGTGGCGGGCGCCTATAGTCCCAGCTACTTGGGAGACTGAGACAAAAGAATCGCTTGAACCCAGGAGGCGGAGGTTGCAGTGAGCCGAGATCGCTGCCATGCACTCCAGCCTGGGCAACAAAGAGCAAAACTCCATTTCAAAAAAAGAAAAAAAGTTTTCTTCCTTTTACATACAACATTCTGTTGTGGTGACTCTGTTTCCTCTAGTAACAGTGGCTGGTGCCAGGTCAAAAAATCCCCTAACCTACACCAGTAAAACTGGTTTGTTTGATCCAAGTTCAAATCTTCACTTGGTTTCTGATTGTGTGTTTTTGTTTAATTGCTCTGGAATTGAGAGGACATGATAGTGAGCTCATTCTGTCACTTTAGTTGTTTGGGGTGTCTCAGGAAAGTGAATATTGGAAGATATAACAATACAAATAAAAGCTACTGCATACTGAGTGCTTACTATGTCTTAATCACTTTATACATCTTCTTCCATTTTATCACCATAACAACACATTGAGCCTATTACCATTATTATTTCCTGACAGTGGTTACAGTGTCTGTTGAATAAAGGAATGAATCAACATTCAAGAGATTAAATAACTTTCCCAAGGTCCCACAGATCTTAAATGGCATTCTGTTGAACCCTAAGTCTGTACTGTTTAAGTGTTATATGCATAGTCTGTTTTAAGGAAGATTTTGAGGAATGACAGTCTCCCAAGCACTTATACACTTGGCACCATGACATTTTACATTTATTGTTATTTTGATCTTTATATGGCTTCTCATTTATTAATTATTCAAATGTTTTCCATATATATATAGATAGATATATTCATTGAGCACCTACTGTGTGTTAGGTGTATTTTAGGCACTAGGCACACTCTAGTGAAAAAGATCAACAAGGGAATCCTTTTACTGTTAATTTTTCAGGACATTTTGCCACTTAAACTGTGCCCCCTAGGTTCCGAGGAATATATGGCAAATCCATATATATTCAATACCATTTATGTCTCTCAATTTTCTGTGCATACTGGACATTCAAACGTTTGTTGAACAATATGATGATGTTATAGAAAAAAAACACTAGGTTGGGAGCTAAGGTCTGGCTCTTGCATTTACTACCCCCGTTACTTTACCCAAGTCACTCAGTTATATGAACCTCAATTTCCACTTCTTGAAATAGGAACAATAAATCCTCCCTCACTAACTCATGGAATCTTATTATGAAGATCAATGAGCTGATGAAGCATAAGTGATTTTTAAGGTTTCAGATTCTGCAAATTTCTACTATTCCTGTTATTGTCATTCTTAACAGACTGGATAAGCACTAGAAAGTTATTTTCAACTCAGAAGGGAAGGCAGTTGCAGAAAATAGAAAGTAAGGCTAAGAAATTAAAGTTAACATGTGGCTTTGGACTTCCTATCATTCTAGTTACTGTCTTTTGAGCTCCCTTTAACTTTTAAAAATATTTTCAATATGTTATACTAACAGCAACTGGCACTAAAGGTTTAAAATACTAAAATGAGGGACAAAAACTATCTGGGCGCTGTGGCACGTGCCTGTAATCCCAGCTACTTTTGGAGGCTGAGGCAGAAGAATTGCTTCAGCCCGGGAGGCGGAGGTTGCAGTGAGCTGAGATTGCACCACTGCACTCCAGCCTGGGCGACAGAGTGAGACTCTATCTCAAAGAAAAATAAAATAAAATAAAAACTAGAATGTGCCTGAAAAAAAATTATAGTGTTGAGACTTCTCAGTTATAGGGGTTAGAAAGACCACAGTTTAAGGCTTTATCTCTTGTCTTTATGCTCACTCAAAATACAAATACTGAGGAATATAAGAAAGAAGTAACTGGGAGAATATAGCTAAGTGGCTCAGTATTTTAGCTAGTGTTTAGTGCACAAATGGAGAAATAAAAATAAAGGCCCCTGGCTGGGGGTGGTGGCTCACGCTTGTAATCCTAGCACTTTGGGAGGCTGAGGTGGGTTTATCACCTGAGGTCACAAATTCGAGACCAGCCTGGCCATCATGGAGAAACCCCATCTCTGCTAAAAATACAAAAATTAGCTGGGCATGGTGGCAGGTGCCTGTAATCCCTGCTCCTTGGGAGGCTGAGACAGGAGAATCCCTTGAACCCAGGAGGCAGAGGCTGCAGTGAGCCAAGATCGCACCACTGCACTCCAGCCTGGGCCACATAGTGAGACGCTGTCTCAAAATAAATAAATAAATAAATAAAAAATAAAAAGCTCCTAGGTCTTTGTGAGTTTTCTTCTTGGAGAACTTTCAAATCACTTATGTTTGCTGCATGTGCTGATTATTGTTCATGACAATTCCCTCAGATAATGGAAAGGTATAGTGATAGCAGCAAAGACAGGAGAAGGTAGAGTTTTAAGAATATTTTCTGGCCAGGCACGGTGGCTGACACTTGTAATCCCAGCACTTTGGGAGTCCGAGGTGGGCAGATCACGAGGCCAGGAGTTCAAGATCAACCTGGCCAACACAGTGAAACCTGGTCTCTACTAAAAATACAAAAATTAGCTTGGTGTGGTGGCGGGCGCCTGTATTCCTAGCTACTCGAGAGGCTGAGGCAGGAGAATCACTTGAACCTGGGAGGTGGAGGTTGCAGTGAGCCGAGATTGCACCACTGAACTCCAGCCTGGGCGACAGAGCTAGACTCCGTCTCAAAATACATATATATATATACGGTTTTCTCAGTGTCATTATTTTAGAAACAAAGTTCCAGTCTGGTAACTTCTCTTAATGTTGCTATTAATATTTACCAATCTGCATAGTCTTCCTCTTCTACTTCCAAACTTTGAAGTAGGAACATTTTCTAGTGAATGTTTCCTGTTTTAACAGAAATGCAATGGCCATCATGGTGCATTGACAAAGTAGGGAAAATAATGCACAAAGATTGTGAGGAAAAGAGGATCAGAGAGATCACATCAGTAATGATAATTTATTACACCAAAGTTTGACAACAAAGTTACAACATGGAAGAGTGGAAATTACAGGTGACTGGTGTCTACAGGAGTATAGAAGTTTGCTTTAGTACATCATCTTGTTGGTACTGTGTTATATAGTGTTTGCACTACCGTCTCTTCAGTTTCCTTGTTTGCTCCTTCTGTTTGTCCTATGATGTAATTAAGGCAGTGAATTGTTTTGTTTATACCCATCCGATTTATTTCTCTATTCTTTTGCTATAAGAATCCTTTTTGGCGGGGATATATCTTCTCCCCAGTCATAAGGGAATGAAAGGCATTGTGATAGAATGTTTAACAAGAACACCATGATTTTTCAATGGAACAGAATAAATGAACACATGAATAGTGATATTTAGAGAAGAATATAAGTGATCTTGAAGACATTATTTGCATCCCTGGATGTAGTTGTGCCTGAGGTCTCTTCCACTTTTCTTTTTTAAGGTGACGTATTTCCCTTTTGCCATGGTTAGTTTAAATTAGGTTTCTGTTCCTTGCAACTAAATGAATCATGAATAAACAACCCCCAGTTGTACAGAAGAGGAAACAGAATCAGAGATTGTGTGCTTCTTAGAACCATATACCTAATGCACGGTTAAGGCCCTGATCCAGGCTTCTTGACCCAAAGCCTATGTTTTCTTCTTACACAACTGTTCTTTAGTTCTAGCTCTACCATGAAATAGCTGTAGAATTTTGAACAAATTGAATGCTGTGCTAAGCCTCCGTTTTCTTCATTTGTAAAATGAGGTCGCTGGATTAATGATCTCTACTGTCATCACCAGCTCTAGCTTTCTCTCATTTTCTTTTCTTTTCTTTTTTTCTTTTTTCTTTTTTTTTTTTTGAGACGGAGTCTCTCTCTGTCACCCAGGCTGGACTGCAGTGGCGCGATCTCAGCTCACTGCAACCTCCGCCTCCCAGGTTCAAGCAATTCTCTGCCTCAGCCTCCCGAGTAGCTGGGATTACAGGCACCCGCCACCGTGCCTGGTTAATTTTTGTGTTTTTAGTAGAGATGGAAACCCCATCTTGGCCAGGCTGGTCTTGAACTCTTGGCCTCATTATCCACCCACCTCGGCCTCTCATAGTGCTGGGATTATAGGCGTGAGCCACTGAGCCCGGCCTTCTCTCATTTTCAGTTTAAATATTTATTTTATTTTATTTATTTATTTTTTGATTCAGAGTCTCTCTCTGTCCCCTAGGCGGGAGTGCAATGGCATGATCTTCAGTTCACTGCAACCTCTGCCTGCCAGGTTCAAGCAATTCTCCTGCCTCAGCCTCCAGAGTAGCTGGGATTACAAGTGCCTGTCACCATGCCCAGCACATTTTTGTATTTTTAGTAGAGTCAGGGTTTCACCATATTTGCCAGGCTGGTCTCTTGGCCAGGCTGGTCTCAAACTCCTAACCTTGTGATCAGCCTGCCTTGGCCTCCCAACGTTCTGGAATTACAGGTGTGAGCCACCACGTCCGGCCTGCTTTAAATTTTTTTTTTTTTAATTAAACAAATAAAACATGGAAAGTTCTTGTTTTAAAAGTTTCAAGCATTACATATTAAGCTAAAGTACTTTTTTTGACTGTTGAGGAAACTCTCTTCCCTCCCCAACAGTGTTGTGTGTATCCTTTAGGAGTTTTTCTACGCATTTACATAAATACAGATATTTCTATAGAAATATTTAGTTTGCACTGTCTTTACTTGTATTTTTAACCAAAACTGTCACATAATGCACACATTGTTGTGCAGCTTATTTTTATCATTTAACTCTAAGTCTTGCAGATCTTCCAAATCAGTGCAAATATTAAGTTGGTACAAAAGTGAGCTAGTCTATGGTGTTAGTCCGCTACATTTTGTTTACTTATTGATAGATATCTGGATAGTTTGAGGTTGTTCATTATAACAGACAAGGCAAATATGGGAAGCCCTGTCCCATAATTGCTTTGTGTGAGTCTTCCAAGACAGAAACCAACGAATATCAATTTATATTTCCACATTCAATTCATGACGGTTTCTCTTTCTTCATATCTTCTTCAGCTTTTTTTTTTTTTTTTTTTTTTTTGGTGATGGGAATCTTGCTTTGTCACCCAGGCTGGAGTGCAAAGGCATGATCTCGGCTCACTGAAACCTCCGCCTCCCGGGTTCAAGTGATTCTCCTGCCTCAGTCTCGTGAGTAGCTGGGATTACAGGCATCCACCACTATGCTCAGCTAATTTTTGTATTTTCAGTAGAGACGGGGTTTCAATATGTTGGCCAGGCTGGTCTCGAACTCCTGACCTCAGGTGATCCACCCACCTCGGCCTCCCAAAGTGCTGGGAGTACAAGAGTGAGCCACCACGCCCAGCCTCTTCTTCGGCCTTTAATATCATCTAACTTTGAAAATATTAGCAATTAAAATATTCTTTTCTTTTTTTTTGAGATGGAGTCTCGCTCTTGTCACCCAGGCTGGAGTGCAATGGCACCATCTTGACTCATCACAACCTCCACCTCCGGGGTTCAAGTGATTCTCCTGCCTCAGCCCCCCGAATAGCTGGGATTACAGGCATGAGCCAACACACCTGGCTAATTTTGTATTTTTAGTAGACATGGGGTTTCTCCATGTTGGTCAGGCTGGTCTCAAACTCCTGGCCTCAGGTGATCTGCCCACCTTAGCCTCCCAAAGTGCTGGGATTATAGGCTTGAGCCACCGCACCCGGCCAGAATATAATGTGCATTTCTCTGATCCTTGGAGGAGGTTGGGCAGCTTTGCCTACATTTGTGATCTTTTTCTTCCCCCTGTGGATTGCCGTATTCTGCAGTCTTAAGTATTTGGCTCTTCTGGTTAGCCATCGTCACAGTGTTACACTGTAAACTGCTAATAGTTGTATGATAATGTCTAGCTTCTTCCCCCAGACAAATTTTAGGGTCAATGTTATTAGACTAGCTTGACCACCAAAGTGTGCTTGGAGAACTGTTATGGAATGATAGGAACTCATGTCTGAAAAGAACAGAATTTTAGCTGTCATTTAGTCCTACCCAACCATCTGATGTGTAAACCCTGTCTTCAAAATCTTAGCCAAACATTCAACTAATGCTTCAACTGTCTGCCTCCTGAGACAGCCCACTCCATCTGTGGATAATTCTGTTGATTATAACAGTCTTACTTGTATTAAACCAGATCTTGTTTCCTTGTAGTTTCTACCCTCTGTCTCAAGCCTCAGAGAACAAATCTGCCTCCTCTTCCACGTAACAGCCTTTCTGATATATAGTGACAGTTTCTATAATAATCGAAGTCATCTTTTCTTCATGTTAAACATGCTGGTTCCTGTAAGTTATCCTTATATGAGGAGATTCTGAGGGTCTTTTCGGTCACTTTGTGATCACATTCTGTTGAATACTTACTAGTTTATCCCTTTTTAAACAATGCATCACTGAGTTCAGTGTCTTAGAGTAAGCTGAATAATAATAATAATAATAATAATAATAATAATGGAAGCTAGCCTTCATTGAGTGTCAAGTACTCTGCCAAGCAGTGTACATTTATTAATTAATTTAATCCTTACAACATGACTAGGAGTGAGGCATTTGAATCCCCATTTGGACAATGAGGAAACTGAGGCACATGGAAATTAAGTAATTTACCTGTGACTGGACTGAGTGGAGTGGAACTAGGATTTCGCCTATTACGTTATCATATTTCAGTGTATATGTGCCTAAGATTACATGATTTTTTAACTGCTAATTGATTTATATTAACTATCAACTCAAACCCCTAAGTCTTATTTGAATGTATTACTGGTAAGCCACCACTTCCCATCTTGTACATTTGAGTTCTGAAGCCAAGTCCAGGACCTGAAAAACTGCACTTGACCTCACGGAGTCTATTATAATTTGTAGCCCACAGGGCTTTTCAAGACATCTTGCTCATCCTACTTCTCTTCCCTGATATAGTTAGCTGGCTCTCTTCTGGTTGTGCTTGACTTCACACTTGGCACTGTCATCTACAAACTATATACTACATGTTTTCAGCTTAGCTATACGTGGATGAGTTGCTTAATTTATTTTACTTTCTTTTTGTGTTTGCGTGCAGAAAGTAGCTTCCCCGAATAAAGAGCAGTAAGTATTTTCCCACAGTTGTATGGTGGTTATCTACTCAATTGTCCCTTCCTGCTGGAAGGATCAAAAACATTTACCAATTTGTTATATGCTTCATGTAACAGGTGTTTGTGTTCCTTTCGATTTTTTCCATCAGAGATATGCTTGAAAATGATACTGTGCACAGGACTTGTCAACTTAGTTTCTGCCTTTCTAGTTAAGAAAAATGTATGTTTTCGTTTATTAACTATAAAATAAAATGCTCCGTCTTCTCTTCCTAGGCTTAAATGGAATCATTAGTTAAAAAATCAGGAAACTATCTTATACACATTTGTATGATATTTTTCTACTTTGAATCTGAAAGTAAACTGAGAGGTAGAGTGAAAAGATCAAGGGATGGGGATTGGTGAGTTCATGGGCAGGAGACCTGGTTTCCACTATTAGTTTTCTCATTATCTGGCAGTATGAATTGCCAGAAGTTTTTTCTCTTCTCCAGGCTGTAAAATCTATAAAATGAGGGGACTGGAATAAGATGAGGTAAGACACTTCATTACTTAAAAAGTACCTTGAATTCAATATAAATGTTATATAACTTGTTCTCTTCCAAAATATTAAAATGGCTTTGTGTGGGTGGTTTGTAAATCTCTCCCCAAGCTTTATTTAAAAAATATTTCTAGATATTTGTCTAGAAGAAACATTGCCTATTAAAACTTAGAGGACAAAACATTCTGAGCATTACTTAGTGCTGGGTCATATAAAAACAGCAATAACATTTGGCTCACTTTAGATTTTTTTTTTTTTTTTGAGGCAGAGTCTCCTCTTATCACCCAGGCTGGAGTGCAATGGCGCGATTTCGCTCACTGCAACCTCCACTCCCCGGGTTCAAGCAATTATCCTGCCTCAGCCTCTTGAGAAGCTGGAATTACAGGCACACACCACCATACTAGGCTAATTTTTTCTATCTTTAGTAGAGACGGGGTTTCACCATGTTGGCCAGGCTGGTCTCAAACTCCTGACCTTGTGATCCACCCGCCTCAGTCGTATTGGGATTACAGGCATGAGCCACCGTGCCTGGCCTTTAGATTTGTTTTATAGCCTAAGTTCTTATATGGATGGCTATAGGCAAATCAGAGAGGCACTTTCACATTTTTGGCATTTAAAGGGGAGTCAGGGCCCCCAACCCTGTGCTTCTACCCCATAATGTATCCTCTGAAGGATGAGCCCCCAGGAATGCTGGCAGCGTCTCAAAATTCATTCATGCACCTGCACAATCAGCCACCAATTTATTAAAAAACAAGTTTTCTGTGAAAATGCTCATTTGCTTTCTGTGTCTGAAAGAAAAAAAACATCACATGAAAAACATCTGGGAAATATCTTCAAACTTATTTGCAAATATATCTGTGGAGATTTTTTAAAGGCAGACTGAATTGTTTCCTTTTTTAAAGGCAACGTAGATTTAAAAATAATTTTGTCATAGCTTACTGGTATAAATGAAGATATCAGTGAAGATAACATTTATTTATATGCATTTTTAAATGCTATTTTCCTGCTTGTTTTCGCCTTGTGTTTTATTATTTATTTATAGTTTCAATAGGTTTTAGTGAGGGGAAAATTTAATGGTTTTGCTTTTTTTCTTTGCACTAAGTCTATGGGTACATTTATCATTTAAAATATAACTTCAAAATAAAAAAATTAGAGAACTTTCAAATATATATATGGGTTTTTGTGTTTTGTTTTTCTCTAATTTTCCTCAATAATTTGTTTGTAAAATAATAGAACTGGCTGGGGGCAGTACTCATGCCTGTAATCTCAGCACTTTTGGAGGCCAAAGCGGTCAGAGTGCTTGAGCTCAGGGGTTCGAGGCCAGCCTGGGCAACATGGTGACAGCCCATCTCTACCAAAAATGCAAAAATTTGCTGGGCGTGATGGTGCACACCTGTATGTAGTTCTAGCTACTCAGGAGGCTGAGGTGGGAGGATCGCTTGAACCTGGAAGGTAGAGGTGGCAGTGAGCCCAGATCATGCCACTGCACTCCAGCCTGGGTGACAGTGAGACCCTATCTTAAAAAAAAAAAAAAAAAAAAATACAATCAATGCCAGCAATGTACATTATGGCAGAAGTGAAATAATTTGTATTTATTTGTCCCCATGATTTCCGGAAAAAAAACTTTTTTAGGAGATAATGAAATGATACAACTTAACAATACTTAACATAGTTAATCTCAGTAGTTAACATAAGTATCCTTTGTTTTGTTTTGTTTTGAGAAGTCTCGCACGGTTTCCTGGGCTGGAGTGCAATGGCGCGATGTCAGATCACTGCAACCTCTGCCTCCTGAGTTGAAGCGATTCTTCTGCCTCAGCCTCACGAGTAGCTGGGATTACAGGTGTCTGCCACCACGTCCAGATAATGTTTTGTATTTTTTAGTAGAGAGGGGGTTTCACTATGTTGGCCAGGTTGGTCTCAAACTCCTGACCTCATGATCTACCCACCTCAGCCTCCCAAAGTGCTGGGATTACAGGCGTGAGCCACCGTGTCTGGCCTAACATAAGTATCTTAACTCTATTTTCCTCAGAATATTAATTACTTTATTAAGAACTGGAGAAAAAGAAACTACAGCTAAAATTGAACATAAACTTAGTTGAAATGTATACATACAGATTATATATATATACACACAATATACATACATATTACATAGGAAGAGATTAATGTGAAGTTAAATAAACAGATTTTACCTATTCAACTACCCAGTAGATTGAGAACTCAGAAGAAAACTGATGGGGAAAGGGTAGAACCTAGGCCTATCAAAGAGTAAATTAAGGCACTAATACCAATAATTATATACAATAATTGTGATACACATGGAACATATCTAATTACATCACTTCCCCTCTCACCATCTCTCCTTAAGACAAATATTCACATTTTCTTCTAGTCATAAGATACTGGATTAATTTGTCATCTTCAAACTCTTCGTTGGTATTTCCTTATCTATGACTTCCAAGCTTCCAAGTTTCTCCTTTTCTCTCGTTGGCTGTAATAGCTCTGTGCTCGGATTCACTTGACACTCCTTGCCTGAAGATCTTTTTGCCTTAAGAGCTAATATTTTATTTACTTTCACTTTTAGTATAAGTTAGTCCACAATCACACAATCATTCAACAAGTGTCTCATGAGAGGTGCCCATTTGTGAAGTACTCTTCTAGGCACCGGGTGACTCAGCAGTGAA
This sequence comes from Chlorocebus sabaeus, assembly GCF_047675955.1. Lineage (NCBI taxonomy): Eukaryota > Metazoa > Chordata > Mammalia > Primates > Cercopithecidae > Chlorocebus > Chlorocebus sabaeus. Next base: position 14,474,596 of record NC_132933.1, on the reverse strand, counting down.
TAAAACTAACCAAATGTTTCTGCCATCATATAGCTTCCAAATCAGAAGCAAACAAATGTTTAATTTCAAATTGTTCTGTGAATAAAAAAGAGTAGAGAGTTGGCAGAAGGAATGGGTGTGAACAATGCTTCTACACAGAGATGACATTTGAATGGTATAAGGAATTAGGTAAGTAAGTATCTGGAGGAAGAGTGTTCTGGGCAGAGGAGATAGCCAAGTTCAACAGCCTTGTTGTATGCAGCAGCTTGAAACGTTCAAGGAAAAGCCATAGAAGACCAGTGTTCTGTTCTTCTGCCAGGTAAGGATACAGCATTCTTCCCCTCTGGAAGATGCAGTTACAGGGTGCCATCTTAGAAATAGAGAGCAGCATTCACCAGATACCAAACCTGCTTGTGCGTTGATATTGAACTTCCTGGCCTCCTGAACTGTGAATTACTCAGTCTCAGGTACTTCATAGCAGCACAAACTAAGACAGAAATTGGTATTGACAAGTGAGTGTGCTGCTCTAACAAATACCTAAAAATGTGAATGTGGCTTTGGAACTGGGTAGAGGTTGGAAGAGTTTTAAGGTGCAGGCTAGAAAAAGCTTAGATTGCCATGGACAGAATGTTAAGGGCAATTCTGGTGAGAGTTTAGAAGGGGAGAGCTGTAGAGAAAGGCTCAGTCTTAGAGATTACCTAAGTGGTCATGAACAGAATGTTCATCAAAATATGGACAGTAAAGGCCGTCCTGATGAGGTCTCAGATGGAAATGAAGAATATCTTACTGGAAACTAGAGAAGAAGCCATCCTTGTTACAAAGTGGCAAAGTACTTGGCTGAATTGTATCCATGTTCTGCTTTGTGGAAGGTGGGATTTAAGAGTAATGAACTAGAATATTTGGTGAAAGAAATATCTTAGCAAATTGTTCAGGGTGCTCTATGGCGTGGCCCAGCTGCTTATAGTAAAATGCAATAAAAGAGAAACACATTAAAGATAGAATTTATAATCAAAAGGGAAGAAGAATGTGAAGATTTGGAAAATTGTCAACCTCGCCTAGTAAAGAATAAAAACCTGTGTTTAGGAGAGAAAACCAAGGGTGTGGCCAAGTGACCATTTGATGAGATTAGTATAGATAGGAAGAAGCCAGGTTCCTTTTATCAGAACAATGGAAGAATGACCATGAAGGCAATTCAGAGATCTTCTAAGCTACCACTCTCATCAAAGGCACAGAGAGCTAGGTCCTTGAGGGCAGAATGGTTTCAAGGGAGGGTCCCAGGAAGCCTGAAGATCCTCAGGGTTTGCTGCCTAAGGCCACCTCAAGTCTCTGCTTCCCCCATTCCAATGTAGTGCTCCACAGCAGTCTCAGCTGTGGCTCAAGTGGGCCTAGTTGCAGCAAGGGCAGCTTCTCTGGAAGGTACAGGCTATAAACCTTGACAGCATTCATGTGGTGCTAACTTTGCAGTCACGAAGAGTGAATGAGCTGTGGAGGCATGGATACCTCCCAAATTTCAATGAATGCCTTGGAGAAACTTGGGGTCCAATCAGAGAACTACTGCAGGAACAGGGCCACTGAAGAATGCTTGCATTAGTCTGTTTTCATATTGCTATAAAGAACTGCCTGAGATTGGGTAATTTATAAAGGAAATAGGTTTAATTGACTCATAGTTCAGCATGGATGGGGATGTCTCAGGAAACTTACAATCATGGAGGAAGGCAAAGTGGAAGCAAGGCACCTTCTCACAAGGCAGCAGGAAGAAGAAGTGCTGAGTGAAGGGGTAAGAGCCCTGTATTAGTCCATTCTCACACTGCTAATAAAGACATACCTGAGACTGGGTAATTTATAAAGGAAAGAGGTTTAATTGACTCACAGTTCTACAGGGCTGGGGAGGCCTCAGGAAACTTACAATCATGATGGAAGGAGAAGCAAACACATCCTTTTTCACATGACAGCAGGAAGGAGAAGTCCTAAGCAAGGGGGGAAAAGCCCCTTATAAAACCAAGAGATCTCGTGGGAACTCACTCACTATCACAAGAATAATATGGAGGTAACCACTCCCATGATTAAATTACTTTCCACTGGGTCCCTCCTATGACACATGAAGATAATGGGAACTACAATTAAATATGAGATTTGGGTGGGGACACAACCAAACCACATCAAGCCCCCTATAAAACCATCAGATCTCGTGATAACTCACTCATTACCAAATACCCCCATGATTCAATTACTTCTACCTGGTCCCACCCTTGACGTGTGGGGATTATGGTGATTACAATCCAAGATGAGATTTAGGTGGGGACATGAACCTAACCACATCAGTGCCCCCACTAGGGCAATGCCCAGTTGAGCCATGGGGTCAGGGCTACCACAGCAGATCTCCACTGGGGAAATGCCCAGTGGAGCTAAGGGGTCATGGATACTGCAGAGAGCCCCCACTAGGGCAGTGTTTACTGGGGTTATTGGGGGAAGGCCACCTCCAAGACCCCAGTCCTACACAGCCACCAGCCTGCAATGCCAGCCTCAGAGAGCTCCAGGTACATGAAATCAAACCCTAAGAGCTGTGGCATGGCCTGCACCCAACAAATCCAAAGGGGTAAAGTTTTTGGAGCCTTGGGGACTCAACCTTCACTCATGAGTGTCTGGAAAGTGGGACATGGAGTCAAATAATATTATTTTCAGGCCTTAAGATTTAATGTTGTTTGTCCTGTTTTGTCTTGAACCCAAAAGCAATCTATTACCCCTTTCCTCTTGCCTAGTTTTATATTTTGGAATGGGAATGCCTATCCCATGACTGTCTCGCCATGGTATTTTGGAGGCATATAACTGGTTTGATTTCACAGGCTTATAGTTGGAGGCAAATTTGACTCCGGATGAATCATACCTTGAGTATCACCCATATCTGATTTAGATAATATTTGCACGTTCGAGATGAGACTTTGGATATAAACTTTAAAGGTTATGCTGGAGTGAGTTAATACTTTTGGGATGGAATTAGTGTATTTTGTATGTGAGGAGAACATGAATTTTGGGCCATCAGTGGTGGGATGCTATGGTTTGAATGCATCTCTTCCAAAATTCACATGTTGAAACTTCATCCCCATGGTGGTGGTATTAAAAGGTGAGGCCTTTTGGAAAGTGATTAAGTCATGAGGGCAGATAATTATAAAAGGGCAGGAAGGAACTAACTTAAGCCCTTTTTGCTTTTCTTCCACATGTGAATACAGCATTTCTCCCCTTTGGAGAAGCAGCAACAAGGTAATATCTTAGACAAAGTGTGCAACCCTCACTAGACACCAAACCTGCTGGTATCTTGATCTTGGACTTCCCAGCCTCTGGAGTTATAAAAAGTTAATTTTTTTTCTTTATAAACTACTCAGTCTAAATTGTTTTATATAGCAGCACAAATAGACTAAGATAGTTAATGACTTTTTTCTTTTATATTTTGGACTTCTTATGTTGTATTTAAGAAACTTATGCCAAATCCAGATTCATAAAGATGTTGTCCCACATTTTCTTCTAGAAATTTTATAGTTTTAGATGTTATATCTAAATCTAAGTTCCATCTTTAGTAAATTTTTATATGTGTTGTAAGGTATGGATTGAAGTTTATTATAATTGTTATTTTACACATGAATAGCTAATTTTTATAGCACAATTTGTTGAAATGACTATCCTTTTCCACCAAATTTTACGTAGACCTTTGTCAAAAATCAACAGACCATTTTTGTGTGGGTCAATTTCTGGACTCAGTATTCTATTCCATTGATATACATGTCTGTCTTGAAAACCATTTTTTAAAATCAAGTCTATAAATCAGCTAATGTTAGTTCTTCAATTCTGTTTTTACTTTTAAATTTTTAATGGATATTCCAGTTCCTTTGTATTTCCACCTACATTTTAAAATTGGCTTATCTATTTTCTTAAGCCTGCTAGATTTCTGATTGAGATTACATTGATTCTATTAATAATTTGGGGGAAGATTTGAAATTATAATAATATTCAGCCTCAAACCCTCAATAAGCCCCTTTTGAACCCAAAAGGCACCTATTACCCCTTTCCACTATTCATATGCTATATGAATATATGATATTTCCCCTATCATATTATACATGATAATATGCTTCACTTTATTTAGGTTTTCTTTCATTTCTCTTTACAATACTTTGTCGTTTCTGCTCTACAGTTCTTGCATTTTTTGGTCAAATTTATTATTAAGTATTTCATATTTTTGTTTGTTAGTGGCATTGTTTTAAAATTTTAATTTCTAATTTTTATTGCTAGCATATAGACATATCATTTTTTATACTGATCTTAGATTCCACAACCTTGATAAATTCACTTATTAGTTCTAGAAGACTTTTTGTAGATTGTAACATTTTTTAAAATTTAGATGATATTGTTGTCTACTAATAAGCAGTGTTACTTTTTTCATTCTGGAAAGATTTTATGTCTTTTTCTTCCATTATTACATTGGCTAGAACCTCTAATACAACATTGAAGACAAGTAGTCAGCACTAATATCTTTGTTTTTTCCTTATCTTGGGAAAGCATTCAACCTTTTATCGTTGAGTATGGTGTTGAAGGTTTATTATAGATGCCTTTTATCAGATGGGAGATTTCCCCTTCTAACGCTAATTTGCTAAGAGAGAGGTTTTATCAAGAACGGATGTTGGATTTTGTCAGGTGCTTTTTCTGTGTCTATGAAGATGATCATGTTTTCTTTTATAGTCTGTTAATTGTTAATGATACCAATTATTTTTCTAAAGTTAATTCAACATTACATAAAACTCACTTGGTTATGGATATGTTATCCATTCTGTAAACTATTTGTTTTAGTAAAAATTGATTAGAAATTTTTGAATTTGTTCATGGGGGACATTAGTTTGTGATTTTCTTGTAATTTATTTGTCTAGCTTTGGCATCAAGGTAATGTTGGTCTTGTATAATGAGTTAGAAAGCATTTTCTCCTTTTAATTTTCTAGAAGATTTTGTGTAGATTTGGCATTATTTCTTCTTTTGATAATTGTTAAAATTCTTATGCAAAGTCATCTGGCCAGAAATTTTCTTTGTGTGAAAGTTTTATTTAAAAATTTCATTTCTGTTTTTAGATGCAGGATTCAGGTTATCTATTTATTTTTGTGTTAGCACTGGTAACTTGTCTTTTCAAGGTATTTGTCGTTCATTTCAGTTGTTGTGTTTATTTGCATAAAGGTTTTTATGACATTCAGTTGTTATCCACTTAATAGATGTAGAACTTTAGTGATGGCACCTCTATCATTCCTAATGTGTATATTTTTTCCAGATTGATCTGGCTAGAGGTTTATCAGTTATATTAATCATTTCAATGAACTACCTTTTCATTACGTTGATTCTCCTTAGTATATTTTTGTTTTCTATTTCATTCATTTTTGCTTCAATTTTATTTTCTTTATTCTGTTTATTTTGGATTTAATTTGCTCTTTTCTCTTATTTTCTTAACATAGAAGCTAAGGCCATTGTTATGAGACCACTCTTCTTAGTCTCACTCTGTTGCCCAGGCTGGAGTGCAGTGGCACGATCTCCACTCACTGCAACCTCTGCCTCCTAGGTTCAAGTGATTCTCTTGCCCCAGCCTCCAGAGTAGCTGGGATTACAGGCGTGCACCACCATGCCCAGCTAATTTTTGTAGTTTTAATGGAGATGGGGTTTCACCATGTTGGCCAGGCTGGTCTCGAAATGCTGACCTCAGGTGATCCACCTGCCTCGGCCTCCCAAAGTGATGGGATTACAGGTGTGAGCCACTACACCTGGCCGAGACCAATCTTTTATGATGTGGAAATTTTAGTGCTATAAATTTACCTCCAAATATTTTTAAATCTGAGTCCCACAAATTTTGGTAGGTTGTCTTTTCATTCTCATTTAGTTCAAAATATTTTCTAATTGTATCTTCTTCTTTCCTTGATCCATATCCTCTCTAGAACTATGCTATTTAGTATTAAATTACTTAGGAATTTCCTCTAAATTTTTTTCTGATATTAATTCCTAGTTCAATTCCATTGTGGTCAGAGAATGTACTTTGTATGGCTTCAATCATTTTACATTTATTCAGACTTGTTTAATGATCCTCTATCTGGCTTATCTTGGTAAATGTTCTGTGTGCACTTGAAAACACTGTATATTCTACTGTTGTTGTGTCATGTGTTTTACCAAAGTCAGTCAAGTTGTTTGATATTGTTTTTCAAGTCTGTATATTTTACTGATTTTTTTGTCTGCATCTTTTATCATTTATTAAAAGAAGAATGTTGGCATATTTGACTATAATTGTGAATTTGCCCATTTCTCCTTTAAGTTTTACTATTTTTTTCAATGTTCATTTTGAAGCACTGTTATTTTGGATGCCTAAATATTAAATATTCAAATTCTTATATTTCCTTGGTTAATTCTCCCTTTATCAGTTTACAATGTCCCTCATTTTGTGTGGGATATTCTTGCCTCTGAAGTCTACCATATCATATTACATAGGTATTGTAGCTTTGTTTTCAAATAATGTTTCCTCTTTGCATTTAATGTGGAAATTGCTCTTGTAATGTTTTCAGTGTTACTGGTAGCTTTAATTTGCTAAGGTGGCTATAATAAAATACCACAAACTAGGTGGCTTATACATCATGTGTTTGCTCACAGCTCTGGAGGCTGTAAGTTTAATATCAAGGTGTTGACAGGTCGGTTTCTTCTGAGGCCTCTCAGAATCTACCACGTCTCTTGCCTAGCTAGATTCAGTGATTTTCTGGCAGACACTGGCATTCCTTGGCTTTCAGAAGCATAATTCCAATCTCTGCCTTTGTTTTTACGTGACATTCTCCCTGGGTATGTGCCTCTATGTCTAAATTTCCCCTTTTTATTAAAAGGCCAGTAGTATTGGATTAAGTCTTGCCCTAATTACTTCATCCTAGCTCATTACATCTGCAAGAACCTTGTATTAAAAAAATGTGACATTCTGCGGCACTGGGGGTTGAAACTTCAACATATTAACTTGGGGGAACAAAATTCAACCTGTAGTGCTGGTATTTTCTTCTGCAGTGTCAAATCTGCTATATATCCCATCCAGTTAATTTTTCATTTCAGACCTGTAATTTATATCCATAGAAGTGTGATTTTGGTATGTTTTATATCCTTCATATGTTTAATTAACATGTTCAACCTTTCCTCTTATTTATTGAACATATATAATATAGTTAGAATACCTGTAGCTTATTTTTGTTTTTTATTTATTTATTTATTTATTTTTTGAGATGCAGTCTTGCTTTGTTGCCCAGGCTGGAGTGCAGTGGCACAATCTCAGCTCACTGCAACCTCCACCTTCTGGGTTCAAGCAATTCTCCTGCCTCAGCCTCCTGCGTAGCTGGGACTACAGGCGCCTGCCACCACACCCGGCAAATTTTTTGTATTTTTAGTAGAGACAGGGTTTCACCGTGTTAGCCAGGATGGTCTCAATCTCCTGACCTCGTGATCCGCCTGCCTCGGCCTCCCAAAGTGCTGGGATTACAGGCATGAGCCACTGCACCCAGTCATCTGTAGCTGTTTTAATGTTCTTGTCTACTTATTCTATAGGTGCTATTTTCTGGTCTCTTTCTATTGAATGGCTTTTCTGCTCTTACTTTCCTTCCTTCATGCATGATTGGAAACTTTTTATGTGATGCCAGACAATGTGGATTTTACCTTTTCGACGGTGCTTTTCTTCTCCTAATATTATTTTCACACTTAAATCTGAGATGCTTTAAATTGACTTGGGAAAAAAACATTGATTCTTTCAAGGCTCGTTTTTAAACTTCATTAGACAGAACCGGACTAGCTATTAATCTAGGGCTATTTTTTTTTTCCACTACTGTGGTGATACCCTCTGAGGAACCTACCTAATGTCATGTGAAATACAAGGTTTTTCACTCTGACTTATGGGAACAGGAAATGTTTGAGCTCTAAGAATTGTTTTTTCTGCTGTTTTTAGATAGTTGTTTCTCCAGCTTCAGTTAGTTTCCTTACATTCATGCACTGATTCATGCTCTACTAGAGCTGAGAAGGACCTTCAACAAATCTCTTCTGTTGTCTTATTTTTTGTGCAGCTTTCTTTTCTCTTGTATTCTTCCCTGAAAATTGTAGCTGTATTTCCGTTTCTGGACTCCTAGCTCTGTCTTCTCAACTTAGGGAGGCCACTGGATTCCATTTGGGTTCTCCCTTTCTTTTTATTTTATTTATTTACTTATTTATTTATTTATTTTGAGACACAGTCTTGCTCTGTCGCCCAGGTTGGAGTACAGTGGCGCGATCTCAGCTCACTGCAACCTCGTCTCCCAGGTTCAAGCGATTCTCCTGCCTCAGCCTCCTTAGTAGCTGGGACTACAGGCGTGTGCCACCACACCTGGCTAATTTTTGTATTTTTAGCGGGAACGGCGTTTCACCATGTTAGCCAGGATTGTCTCGATCTCCTGACCTCGTGATCCCCCCACCTCGGCCTCCCAAAGTGCTACGGGATTACAGGCGTGAGACACCGCGGCCAGCCTGGGTTCTCCTTTTCTATGATGTAGCCTGAAATCTCCTTTCAGGCAGTAAGCCGGGACAATCACAAGGCTTCACTTTGTTTTCCCTCTGTAAGGAATTATTTTCTCACACTACCTAATTTCTAACACTTAAAAAACATTCATATATATATATCATGTTATATATATATAACATGTATATAACATATATGTAACAATATATCTATATCTATATCTATATCTATATCTATATCTATATCTATATCTATACAGTCCAGTGTTTTCAGTTGTTTCTACCAGGAAGATAACTCCATTACAAGTTACCCCATCTCAGCTAGACACTTCCTAAGATAATACATTATTGCCCAGGTGTGGTGGCTCGAACTCCTGACCTCAGGTGATCCTCCTGCCTCAGCCTCCCAACGTATTGGGATTGCAGGCATGAGCTGCTGCATTTGGCCTACATAAATATTTTGACATAAATGAGCTATTAAGCAGTTTTTGTAGATTAATTTTCTTGTCTAATACCGTATCTCTGTTTTTCCTCAATATTTGCCATATATATCTATGTAAAGATTTTAATTGCCTGCATACTAATAACTTCATAGTATGGTTTAACAACTTCATAGTATGGATACATCATTTTTAAATTTAGGTATTTCTCTATTGATGTACAAATGTTTTTCACCAATTTTTCTGTTTACCAAATGTTACTATGAACATTTTTGAATCGTATGTTTTTGTGCACATGTGTAGCATTTCTAAAATAAAAATTCTTAAAAATGTAATGAGCATTTTAGAGTTTGCTAGAGATTGCCAAAATATTCTGCAAGTACTTGTACTTGTACAAGTACTTGTACTTTGTTCTCTTTTAATGGCGTTAGGATTTCCTATTCCCTCATCATTTTTTTGTTAATCCAGTGGAAGAAAATTGCTTCTTTGTTTTACTTTATATTTACTTTATGAATAGTAAAGTTGAATATCTTTAGTTATCTGTTTGTAGTTATTAATCTGGGAATTGTTGCTGTATTTTTCTATTGGGTTGTTTGATTTTTTATTTATAGAAAAAAATGGTATAATTATTTGTTTGTTATACATATCACAAGCATTTTCTCCTAATCTCTTCTTTATATTTTAACTTTATATAAGAAATAATTTGCCATATAGAAGTAGTGATGGAAAACATGTCTTTTGAGAAAGAACATACCTTGTTCTATTTTTTTTCCACTTTTGAAAATTCCTTCTCATCCACCAGCTGCAGGGCAAGTCACTGAACTAAAATGTTTAACTGGTTTTGAGAAAGAGGAAAAACAGCTTCTGACATTCACAAGCTATGCCCAGTTGTTGCTAGGAGCCGGCTTGGCACTCACAGCTAGGCCTTGGTATTACTGTATCAGGAACATCAGCATTAAATGAGGCCACTCTCTGACCATGATGGATGAAGGCAAAAACAAGACCGCTCTGCAACCATGTTTGAACACAGACAGAACATGACCATTGTGCAAGTCATGAAAATGACCGGTTATCTCACTATTCTGACTCATATAAGTTACTGCTTTTTTTCTTTTACCAATTATAACTTTACCCTTGCTTTTAGACTGCCCTCACAATAGATAAGATGTATTCAGATACCTAATTATCACATTACCCCTACTTCCTGAGAGTATTCAATCCAGAGAAAAATTCTGCTTCCTCAGAATTTCCCCCAAATCACCTAATACAAATCCAAACACTAAAACAAGTCCTTTTATTATCTTCCTACTGAGATGCCCCCATAATTGATAAAATAGTTCTCTATGGTGTACATTCTCTCTTACTGTAATGAGTAAAAAACCCAATTTGTTCAACTATAGTGTGTTCCTGATAGTCTTTAGCTAGAGGGCTTTCAAATAATCATATAAAAACATTGTGGTATAAAGTCCAACTGCTTTTTATTTTTATTTCATTTTTAAACATTTATTTAATTGATGAGTAAAAATTATATATATTTATTGTGTACATCATATTGTTTTGAAACACATGTATATTGCAGGATGGCTAAATCTAGCTAATTAACATATATATTACTTCACTTATTTATCTTTTTTGTGGTAAGAACATTTAAAATCTATTTTCTTAGCAACGTGCAAGAATATAATGTTTTTATTAACCACAGTCACCATGCTATCTGTAAAACAGATCTCTTAAACCAATCCTTCCTATCTAACTGAAATTTTGTATCCTTTGATCAACATCTTCCCGACCCTTATATTTTATGAGAATTAGTCATTTCCAGTCCGATGAAATCCATTACTGTTTTAAAGCCCCATTCTGTGTGGGTCACACACTAGTTTAAGTTTTGAGAGGTACTATGTATATTAGGATAAATCGTATCAGGGAATCAGTATAGGATCCCTGAAAGAACATTGAATTTGATATGAGAACTGGATTGACAACATTCTAGAAGGAGAATTTTGGGAAAATGTGTTAATCACTCTGAGTTTTTGCTTCCTTATTTGTAAGTAGGGATAATAACTCTTATCTTAACAGTATTGTTTAAAGGATTCAGTGATGGAGCTTTTTGTAAACTAAGACATGCCTGTAAATAGGAAAGATTTTCAAAATAATAATGGTAGAGCTTGGAGGGAACTGATTGAATGCACATCTCCTTTCATCACCCCTTATTTATTCATGGGAAACAGAAAGCACAGAGAAGGAGAATTCATTTACTTTAGACCGAAACTGAACGCCAGGTTTTTTGACTCCTAGTCTAGCATCCTCTATACTTCATGGAACCTCTTTTCTATTTTATTTCTTTTTGCTTCTTTGTAATAAAAAAAAATTCTAGTAAATGATTTTTTGGTACATTATACTATCTTCCGGGATTAACTCTTCAGAATCCTCCAAACAATTTGCAAAGTTAATGACTCCTGGGTATTTATGAGATTATGGTAAAGCCAAGTTAAGCGACAAAAGTATATTAAAAAATAATTTCCAGACTTTTCATATCCAAATTATTCTTGTGGAGTTACCTCCCACCCTTGTTTATAGTATGTTGACCATCTTCTTTCTAACCAAGATTCAGGGTCTTATTTCATCATGATTTCACCTGTTGTGATTGGGTTCTGTGTACTTACGTTTGTTCTGCCCAGCAGTATAGGTTTAAATAAGAAAAAAATAATAATAATCTTGGAGCCTGAGGAAAGTATTCTCTTCACTGATGGCAGATTGCTATCTGTTTGCCTGTCAGCTCTTTGTTCTGGTTACTTATACTTTCTAGCATGCTTGGCTGCACAAATCACAAAATAGAGGGATAAAAAGATCTTTTGGAATCTGTATTTGCTATGTTGTAAGCTCAGTTACCATATGGAATACAAAAGCCCAGAGTCTTAAGTATGAAACAGCATTTTCTTGTTTTGCTTTCTTCCTTACCATTTTAGCAATGTGTTTTTATCACTACTGAAGTGAACTCTTTATTGAAGAAATTAATTGTGTGTGTGGGTGTGCACATGCCCCCGTGTATTGTGTATGAAGTGAGTGATGGGGGGGCACCAAAAGTGTTATAAGAAGCAACATTTTATGCCATAGGCAAAGACGGTACTTGAGGCATTGTAAATAATCAGGTATTTCTTGTGAGCCTTCTGAATATTGCTCAGGAATTGATTAGTCAAGCATATCCATTACTCTTCTTCTATCTTATCAGAATAAATGTTTGTTATAGCATTACTTAAAAGGTTTTGGATAATGAGAATTGGCTGCAAGGTAGACGAAAGATGAGACAAATTATCAGGTGAGCCTTTTCTTCATTCATTTCCTCATTCATGTTTCACACAATTTTTAGACCTATTTAGTGTCAGAGACTCTGTTCTGGGCATGAGAATGCAGAGTGAACAAGACACAGGACTACCCTTATTATGAAGTAACTATAGGGAGACACATGACAAGGAGACAAAGTGCTGCCTGTTGATAGTGACAATTCTATAATTCCTCTGAGCTTTGTAGATGAGGCATCTTCTATGCAGTCCACTACATAGATTGAGCTTCACTAGTTGTACACCTTTTTGGATTCCATTGTTAAGGCCTCAAGAAATGCAAACCAAATGGGATATTAATGTAGATATATTCTTAGAAAGACTCATCTGCTTTTCAGGTTAACATATGACTTTTTTTTTTTTTTTTTTTTGAGATGGAGTCTCACCCTGTCGCCCTGGCTGGAATGCAATGGCGCAATCTTGGCTCACTGCAACCTCCGCCTCCCGGGTTCAAGCCATTCTCCTGCCTCAGCCTCTTGAGTAGCTGGAATTACAGGCATGCACCACCACACCCAGCTCATTTTTTTTTCTTTTGTATCTTTAGTAGAGATGGGGTTTCACCACGTTGGTCAGGCTGGTCTTGAGCTCCTGACCTTGTGATCTGCCTGCCTTGGCCTCCCAAAGTGCTAGAATTACAGGCGTGTGCCACTGTGCCCCACCAACATATGACATTCTTGAATCAAATATTAATGGTCATCAGTGTATCTGGCCGCTGATGAGGACATTGGTATAAGTAACAGAATTTTGAGGAAATTTTGTAACTAATACAATATTTACTTAACCATGAATCTGTTGCCAAAATACCAGAAAATGTAAAATCTTGTGACAGGAAAAAAATTGCAAAAGCAGAGGAGGCTTTGGAAGTAAGTTTTACTGATAAGGAAATTGAACCTTTAGAGTTTAAATGATGTTCCCAGGATCACCAGCTGGTAAATACTAGAGTTCCAAACATCAACTCATTTAATTCTTTCAACAACCTTTTATTTTAAGTACTACTATTATTTATATGTTACGAATTGGTGACTGAGGTCCGGAAAAGGTAAGTAACTTGGCCAGGGCCATGTGGCTAGTGAGTGTCAGAGCCAAGATTCAGGCCAAGAAGTTTGACTCCAGAGTCCATGCTTTTAACTTTACACCATTCTGTCTCTCCAGGAATAGCTGTACTCAGTTTCCAGACTTTGCTGCCCTCAACCCCTCCCACTTTTCTTTTCATTATATTGTGGTGCCAAGCACATACATACACACCTGCTAGAAAACATATATATCCCCTATAGAACATTTTAAACATAAGCATGTATATGTGTATACATTCCTTGCTTCTCAGTGTGTCTGCAGAATGATGATTGATAAATGACTCACATCAGAAAGCAAAAGAGACTGATTCTGTTGTATCATCAGGCAGAAAAAGGAAGTTTCCTTTAGGCATTCTAAGCATAAGGCAAGATGAATGGGGTGCTAATTAGCTCTAGCTCTATCAGCCTGCTGTCCTTTGTTTGAGGCCAAGAATGAAAGAGGTTAGATTGTGCCTAACAATATGGTCCACTGGCCTGATTACAAGGCTCCAAGAGGGCTTTTGCAACATGAGCATATGGACCTTTTGCAATATTCACAGGGGGAAATGTATGCTGATTGGCATACAAGCTACAAATGGCTTCCTGTTGTAAGCTTCTTCAATTTCTTTCCACAGGTATTGTCGCTTATCCTCCACTTGGATATATATTTTTTAATTTGAAGAAAATATCTTACTCAATTATAACCTGAGCTATGATTTTTCTAGTGAATTTAAAAAGAAAATACCATTAATAGAGTATAGTACAAAGAATATTGGTGTTAAAGAGTCGGAAATCATGAAGTTGAGTCCCATTTTTGCCTTGTACATTAATTACCATTTCTTCATAGCTGGAGAAAATCAAATCATCAGGCACCCTGGTTTAACTTTAATGCTCTCAAAACTCAAATTAGGCCTCAATACTTCCTGGAATTTCAACTGTTTTTCTATAGCAAGTTCACTTTTTCACTGTCTGAGAACTCATTTTCATACATTCCCTTTCCTTAAACTTCATATATTCACCTATCCCAATCCGCTTATTTCCAGTTGTATACCTCACTGAGAAAATGGGAGGAAGCAATGGAAAGAAGCCTGCTCCATCTTTTGACTGTGACATCTCCAAGCCTCATGTTAATATACCCCTTTTCTTTATTTCAAACCAAAAAAGTGTCCCTGTTCCTATGAAGGGGCAGTCCCTCCACAATTGCACTGGGCCCCATTCTCTTTCACCTCCCCAAGAATTTTGCTCTTTCAGTTACACCATCTTTCTCTTGCAACATCAGTTTCTCCTCTATTGGATCATGTCTGTTAACATCCAAATATGTTAAAATAACTACTATCTTCAAAATAAAATAATAAAAACTTTATTCACCCTAAATCTCCATCTATAGTCTAATTTATCTGTTCTCCTCACTGCAAAACCTGTTATAAGAGTTGTTGGCTGGGGGCGGTGGCTCATGCCTGTAATTGCAGCACTTTGGGAGGCCGAGGTGGGTGGATCACGAGGTCAGGAGATCAAGACCATCCTGGCCTACATGGTGAAACCCTGTCTCTACTAAAAGTACAAAAAATAATAATAAAAAACCAAATAGCCAGGCGTGGTGGCGCACACCTATAGTCCTAGCTACTTGGGAGGCTAAGGCAGGAGAATTGCTTGAACCTGGGAGGCAGAGGCTGCAGTAAGCCGAGATTGTGCCACTGCACTCCAGCCTGGGCTACAGAGTGAGACTCCATCTAAAAAAAGGAAAAAAAAAAAAAAAAGAATAGTTGATAGTCAGTGTTTCTTTTTCTCAAAATTCCTATCGTTCCTTAAACCTCTGCAGATTTCAATCTGTCCACTACCAATTTAACGGTCATAACGGTCACCTACCACTCTTAAACAGTTGATAATTCTCCCTTTGTTTGAACATCTTCTTCCCCTGTCTTTTATAACTTCACATTTAACTTTGTTTTCTTTCTGCCTCACTGACTTCTCTTTCTCACTCTCCTTTACTGGCTCCTACTTTATTCAACCCCTAAACATTTGTAGGCTCTTTACTTATTTGCTGCATTCACTAGATTCCACTTCACCTCTGCTTCCAATATGCATTTTTTTTTTTTTTTAAACTATGTATCCACCATTTTTATTTCAAACTGTTGGGAATAACAGTCAAAATCCTAAGGAAAAGGAACACTCAGAAAAGGATTCTTAGCAAAGCAATTTTATTCTGCACAGAGAGGTGCCTCCTTGGCCAGTCGCCATGAGACCACACCTGAACAAAGGGGCACGAGAGCCTTTACTCCTGACGCAAGTCCTGCCCCTGTACCTTTCCCCATTGGCTGGGGTCGGGTCGTGCAATCTGAACTAATCCCAGTGGGCTAAACATTTGATTTTTTTTTTTAAGATAAGATGGGCACGTAAAAGAGAGCAGAGAGGAAAGGGGAAAGGGTAGCTGTAATGAGCTAGAAAGTTAGTCCTCTTTCCAAATAAGGAAAGGAATGTGAGCTGGTGCTGATAACACCTGGTACTGTGGTGTGCCTGGGCATCTAACAAAGGCAAAAAGGAAATAAGAGAAAAAGGAAAAAAGAAAGGAGGGGGTACTATGAATTAAAGAATAAAAGATTGATCGGGTTATTTGAAGAGAAACCTCATCATATCCCACACTTCATGCATAGCATTTATCAAAAGCTGATTAGACATAGTTTGTGAAGGAATGTAGTTGTGAATTAGATTGGAGGGTGGTTTCTGATCAGATTTTATACGCCTTGAATACTCAGGTTTACAGTCTCTATCTTATAGTCATCAAGTACCAAATATAATTTTTAAAGCAGGTTGAATTTATACAAACAGGAACAGAACATGGAAGACAATGGAGATGAAGTCTGTCAGTTAAAAGAGTTTGAGTGTTGTAACATCTTAATGTAAGATGAACATGACATGAATTAGGTATTTTGTGGGTGTGCAAATGTAATGAACAACAAAAGACATTCGAAAATACTTGACAAGAGTAGGCAAAGGGCTGCATATGGGGTTTAAAAAACAGAGAATTGTACCTCCCCATTGTTTTTAATGCAAATGACATGGAGGATAAAATGCTGCTAATATTGGTAATGAACACATTTCTCTCCAGAGACTGACTGACTCCAAATTTGAAGTCAAATTTACTTTTATGGCTATGCTTAAACTGACATAATGATATATTGGTCTGATTTCTTTTATGAAATCAGCTCTAAAAATAAATATTCTTGTATTCAGACTTCCTGTGTGTTCTGTTTTCATCTTTCTACTGTAGCTAAAGATCACTCTGTGACTTTTTCTTGTTTTTGGCCAAAGGCTATTGCAAAAGCAATGAAGTTATGACCTAGTTCTGTGGCAGAACAAGTATAGTCTAGAGGGAAAACTGACTTGGAGCAACAGATGTGGTTTTAGACATGTTGGGTTTAAGGTGGTGTCAAGATATCCTAGTGAAAATGGCAGTTATGGAACTATGGCTCAAGGTCAAAGAACAGTCTGAATGGCAAATGCAGGCTGGAAAGTCATTCAACCATGATACAATGGCCTGGAGACACACAGCTAGTAGTGTCCTAAATATTTAGGCTGGGGTTTACATTTTGCAACTAGCAGATGACATAATAAAGCCAGTCAAAGAGAGAGCCAACATGCAAGCAGAAAGGGAAAAACAAAAGGGAATGAATAGCCAAGGGACACATTTTGCAAGTCTCAAACAAGTTGACTATACCGAATGTTGGGGAGAGCTGTCAAGAGAAGTAAAGACTGAAGATTTTGTAATGATAAGGCTGACCTTGAAGAGTATATTTTCAGTGGAGTAGTAGGGCTGCCCCATGCTTGTAGAAAATGAGATGACTGAATAATGATGAAAAGGAGATAAGCAAAAGAGAAGGAAAATAAATAGCTTAACGGAGGTGTTTTCAAGGGAAAGTATTTTTTAATACCTTTAATAGGTTATTGCTTTATTCAGTGAAAAATGATATGTGCCTATTGTAAGATTTAAAAATACGAAAAGTACAAAGAAGAAAGTAAAAAAACCACACGTAACACAACAATATAGAAAAATAACCACCCATATTGTTTTGATAAACATACTTGCAGGTTTCAATTAATAGCAGCATAAAATTGATTGAAAAGAGTACGTTAAGTTTTTTTGGAAAATAATTGCTAAACATACAATGTTAATATTTATTGAAAATACATTTCTTGGCCAGGCATGGTGGCTCATGCCTATAGTCCCAACACTTTGGGAGACCGAGGCGGGAGGATCACCTGAGGTGGGGAGTTCGAGACCAGCCTGACCAACATGGAGAAACCCTGTCTCTACTAAAAATACAAAATTAGTTGGGCGTGGTGAAACATGCCTGTAATCCCAGCTACTCGGGAGGCTGAGGCAGGAGAATTGCTTGAGCCAGGGAGGCGGAGGTTGCAGTGAGCCAAGATCGTGCCATTGCATTCCAGCCTGGGCAACAAGAGCAAAACTCCGTCTCAAAGAAAAAAAAAAAAGAAAAAAGAAAATACATTTCTTAATGAGATGGCACATATTGTTCCTGTTCCCCTCTCATTTACTCTCATTCATTCTTATAGACATAGATAACTATACTAATTGCTAGAATAAGAGAGGGTTCATTCTCAATTCTATTTTGATTTTTTTCTTTGTCAAAAAGAGACTTTGTTTCCATGAATATGTATACAGGAATGGAAGAAGGATTTTTTTTAACAGCAATTTCACTCAATTATTTGAATTCTTCATGAATTACATACCGAAAGCTATATACGTGACAACCGCAAGTCATTCAATTTTGTTGAAAACAAAGCATTGGAAATTGCTTGACTTACAAAAGGAGTTGCTGTCTAGTCTTTAGAAATTGTTCACCTTGTCAAGTCAGTGACTAATATTTCTAATGTTAACAGGTAAACTGAGGCACAATACCATTTTTAAAGAGTTAGAGCAAAAAATATTCCATGAATTGTGCAGCTCTAAACTAGAAGCCATTCAGGAGCTCCATCAAGGGAAAACAATGGGGAGAATTTTATAAAACACACACAGAAGTAAAGCAGATGGTATTTGATTGGTTACTGTTATACAGTTGCCTCATTTGATCTATTCCATTGGAAAGTCCTAATTATATAAGTTTGTTAACTGCTTCTGATCGGTTGAGTTTACATTCTGTTTTTCTGTGATATAAACATTTACAAGAAGTAACTCAAGTTAAATTTTGCTTATATTTGCAAATCAAGCAAGGCTGAAGTCGCTTCTGAGGCTTAATTGTGTTTTTCTTCTAAGAGATTCTTCAGGTCTCTTTTGTATTTTAATTTACTTCAGCCTTAATCAACCTCTTGTCTTCAATGTGTTTCTTTTTTGTTTGTTTTTATTTTTACCTTTTTATTTTAAGATAAAACTCAGATATGGAAAGCACGTGACACAAGTGTATGGTTTTATTTCCGCCACACAGATATAAAGCAACAGAAAATTGCTACCCAACCTAGTATTCCAATGTAGACGCCTTGTCCCAGTCACCATTCCCTTTAGGACATTTAACAAAACTGAGACATTTGTCTGTGTTAACAGGAAGCCACTAAGTGGCTAATGAAGAAATGAAGACCAAAGACAGTTAGACTAAGAAGAAATACATCAGATGAATCAAAGTCTTGAAGAAGGCATGAGTGGAAAGAATCAGATAAATTCTATATCACTGACAAGGTTTAGTCTTAGAAAAAAGAAATTTCTCTTACCGCAAGTCGAAGAGATGACAAATTCGCTCAACCTGTCATTTAACAAAGATTTATGAAGCCCCTATTAATTGGCAGTACTGCAGAAAGCACTAGAGAGAGATTTTAAAGAGGAAAACAAACTGTCCTCGGGCTCTCCTGCTAGATGCACTTAATCGCTTCGAAAAAAGAGGAGATGAGGTTGTGGTTCTCAATAAAAGCTGTTTGGGGGATTGTGGATTTGGACATTTGAAGAGAGGAAACAAAATTTCCAAAAGCTGCAGTAGAGAAAGCCCTATGGAATCAATACATTTTCTTTGCAGGACTCTGGAAAGAGCCAAGCGTAGCATTTTGTTTTAAAAGTTAAGCTTGGAATGCTTATATCAGACATCACAATGAATCTAATTGATTCCATTTTCAAAATTGCACCTGCCATTGGAGTTATGCCAAAACACACATACCAAATTAAAGCACAAAAACCAATAAAACATAACAGGAGCAGAATGCTGCAAACTCAATTGCTTATTAAAAAACTATTAGCTTTAAAATGTTAGCGTGTCAGAAAACAGTTTCCTTCTACTAACATCAGCTTTGAAGGTCAGCTAATCGGAAATATATAGAATTAGGACAGGCAGTAAATTCAATAAAGTAGACCTTGCAGTAAAATAAACTTTGCTTCAGGCCCAAGCTGTTGGAATTAGAAAGCCATCATCAGGCACATGCTTGCAGATCAGAGGTCTTAGTAAGCCAGTGATAATTCTGGTATTTAGAGTCCACCTGTTATAACTTAAGTAATCTTTTTAAATATCCTATTTGATATAATATTTAATTGTCTCTTTAAGAGTGCTGAAAAAATACTAGGATGCTTAAACACTTTAAAAATAAAAATATCCAAATGAGCTAGCCAGTGGGACTTCTTTTGTGTTTTCCTTTCTTTCAGCAAAACAGCCTTTTTTTTCTTTCAATTCTTTCCTTCTGTTCTCATAAATTAATCTGCATTTGTGATTTTGGAGTTGTGCAGAGTGGAGTGTGATTACTGAGGTCTTAATCAACATTCAGGCTGACAGAGAACAGTTGAACCAGCTATTATCTTTTGTGCTGAGAGATATGTTTATTGTAAATGCTCTGGGCTCTCTGAAAAGTTGGGAGAATAGGCCTTTGAAACTGATGAGGGTGTCAAAATGTTGCTTTACATGCCTATAGCTGAGAGAACTGCAAAGGTGACTTGGCGAAGAGTTATTTATAAGATCACTGAGTGGAAGATAAAAAGGAAATTATTTTACTTCAAATATGGTATGTTTTATAATTATTAACTGAATCATGGAAATTGAATTGGAAGAGATTTCATAAGGCAATCAGTCTAGTGATTTCCCAATATTGATTTCCAGACAGACACAAGACTGGGATAATATTTTCACTAATCCACAGCAGAATTAAAAAAAAAAAAAAGAAAACAGTATAGACGGGTTTTCAATGAAGCTAGATTTGTTATTTGATTTTAATCTTAATATTACATTCTTTTTAATTTTAGTCCTAAAATACTCTTTCTTCTTTTAGATGACAGATGTATATAGTGGGATGTATAAAGTGCTCTTGGTTGGATTCAATGAAACAATCATTGTTCTTTTGGGAACTGGAGTAGGGCTGATGTGAAACTAGACTAGGAAGTAGGCAGCATTGGGTTTGAGGACCAGGATCTTGTTCCTGAGCTCTTTTCTTCCTCTTTGGTACTGAATATCCTTATTTTTTCATGCAGTTTACAATTTCATTTTGTTCCCTACTCCTTTCTCTCCCAAATAGAAGCCAACTTTGAAAAAGAATCAGCTTTCAGCCATTTATCCAACTCAAAGGCAAGGTGAGAGTGAACTGTAGGTGCTAGAAACCACAGTCCATTGCTCTCAATTTTATTTTCTCATGTACGTTAATCTCTCGCTCTCTACGAGCTCAATATACATATACAATTGTGATCTAAATTCTTACATCACTTTTACAAACTAGAATTTTCCCTGTTGTGTATCCCCCTG
This sequence comes from Chlorocebus sabaeus, assembly GCF_047675955.1. NCBI lineage: Eukaryota > Metazoa > Chordata > Mammalia > Primates > Cercopithecidae > Chlorocebus > Chlorocebus sabaeus. The sequence goes on along the minus strand of NC_132933.1, from coordinate 14,453,540 downwards.
CCACCTACCCCCTCATTTCTTTTCTCCACTAAATACACTGGACCCACTTCCCTCATTTCTTCCCACTCACTTTTCAGTTCAGTTTAATTTGGTTTTGATCTCATTCCACTGGAACTGCTTTTATCAAGGACAGCAAACTGCTGGTTACCGTTTTCCTCTCACTCAAATTCTCAGCATTATTCTGCACATTAGCAACTCTCTGTTCTTCAAACACAGAACTATGCCAAAATTGTCCTATTTAGAGCCTTGCCAGCTGTTTTTTTTTTTTTTTTTTTCCTCTTTTTCAATGCTTGCTCTTTTGGATATATCAAATAAGACTTCCTTGGAGAAAGCTTCAATTAGTACCCAAAATACAGTAGTTCTGTCCATTACACCAACCATCACTGCTGTCTGTTACTCTCTTTCAGCATCCCCAAATTTCCTTCACAGCATTTACAACTGCTTGTGTCTTTTATTTATTATACGTCTCTCCCTGTGCATAAAGCTTTATGAAGTCAGGGACCATTAATCCCATATTCATTGCTGTACCTCCAGAACCCAGCACAGTGCTTGTTGCTTAGTAGTTTTTAAATAAAGACTTACTGAATAATTTGATGGACAGATGAATGCCAAGAATCCCACAATATTTTTTACCAGCCTCAACTTGAAAACTCATGCCAAGACTTTTATTCTTTATCTTTGCAATGATTCTCACATCTCTCTTTCTTCCGGTCCTTGCTTCCACTTTCTTTGCCCAGGCCACCATCATCTATGAGTTTCACCATTTAATAAAACTCATAACTCACCTTCTGTCTTCTCTTGTTGATCTTCAATCCATCCTATATGTTGCAGTTAGTCTTATAACCTTCTTGAAACTCTGATCTTATTTTCCTATGAAAAACAAAACAAAATAAAACAAACTCCCCTTTGTGTAGACAGTTTGTTCTAGGTTTTCTATGCTGGCATTTATAGGCTTTGAAGACCTGGCTTTAACTGATACCAGCTCTAAGTGATCATAATATCCCATGTATTTGCCTAGCTCTTTTTTTGTGTGAACTTCTCTTTTGAAACTTTTATGATTCAATGTTGTGTCATTACACCATTTAATAGAATGACAACATGTTGAAGCCAGGTACATGGTATATTTTCTAATGTCAGCACTTAGCACAGTTTTTGATACACACAAGCTCTATACATATTTCCTGAATAAATCATTGTGTGACTCTCTTCTTGAAGTTCCACATTCAGTATCAAACAGAATATAGAATACAAAAATGATTAATTGCAAACCCTATATAGTGTTTGGGTGTAACTAAAAATATTAAATTCTGTACATTTTGTTTAAGGCAATGGATATGACATTAGCTGTGGTAATGTTAAATATTGTTGTGCAACTGATGCCTGCAGTTTCCTGAGCCAAAAGAGGAAAAATCTTGTCCCTAGAAATTCTTTGACTGAAGGGTCATCCAATTAATTACAAGACCCTTAGCAAAAAACCTGTTGATGCATGCGGCCTTTTCCCCAGAAAGATCTGCAAGATATGACGAGAACAATAGCCTCAGGCAGTACACTCAGAAGATGAAACTGTATGTGAAAAAACCCACTCTGAACATTTCTAGCACAGGCTGGCTGCCTGCAGGTCCTGATACTGACCCTCAAGCAAGCTGCTCAGACTTCCACTGCAGAGGAATTAAAGTGGCCAAACATATATATATATATATATGAGACAGAACCTCACTTTGTTGCCCAGACTGGATTGGAGTACAGCAGCTCCATCTCTGTGCACTGCAGCCTCAGCCTCCTGAGCTCAAGCGACCCTCCCGAGCAGTCCTCTTGCCTTACCTTCCTTAGTAGCTGGGACCACAGGCACGCACCACTAGGCCTGGCTAATTTTTTGTATTTTTTTGTAGAGACAGGGTTTCGCCATATTTTCAAGCTGGTCTTAAACTCCTCAGTTCAAGTGATCCACCCACGTCGGCCTCCCAAAGTGATGGGATTATAGGCATGAGCCACCGTGCCTTACCACATATATTTTTAAATATTTAAAAATATAAATTTTGGCCAGGCACGGTGGCTCACATCCGTAATCCCAGCACTTTGGGAGACCAAGGTGGGCAGATCACGAGGTCAGGAGTTCAAGAGCAGCCTGGCCAACACAGTGAAACCCCATCTCTACTAAAAATACAAGAATTAGCTGGGCGTGGTGGTGGGTGCCTATAGTCCTAGCTACTTAGGAGGCTAAGGCAGGAGAATTGCTTGAACCCGGGAGGCGGAGGCTGTAGTGAGCTGAGATGGCGCCACTGCACTCTAGCCTGGGCAACAGAGCTAGACTCCATCTCAAAAAAAAAAAAAATTAATTTTGACTTGTATCATGCTGCATGAGAACAGTGTAGTATAATTAAGGCAGATGAGTAGATAGGAACTTACTTTCATGGTTTTTGTTAACACAGAAGTTCTCAATTTTGAATGCACATTAAAGTTATCTGTCAAGCTTCTGAAATTCAGATGTCCAGGATCGATTGATCCCCATAAATTCTGATTTAATTGGTCTGGGATAGATCTCAAACATGGTATGCTTTTTGTAAATTTCCTAGGTAAATCTAAGTTGTTTCTATGGTTGAGAAGCATTTCTATTCACTGAAGATTGCCATTCTGCTGTAAGTTATTAAGGAATAAAATAATTGATGTAGTTGTTGAGGGGTTTTTTGTTTCATTCTAACATTGATTTTTCTTTCATGAAGCTGTAAGCTTGAGGTTTGAGCACTCCACATTCAACACCTACAGTGAATGCCAGTGCAACCCTACAGTCAGAATGTTAATTAGTATTCCACTGCGTACTAGCTGTTCCAGTTGTTTGTTAACAGTTAGAAGAGGGTTGACATGATGTGCATAATTGTAATCAATCACGGTCTTGTCTCTGAGTAAACAAAGTGCATGACTGACATCTGAGATACTTCATGCTTTATCCCTGGCTATCTTCTTATCTTATATTTTCTACCTTTTTTTTTTTTCCCCCCTGAGATGGAGTTTCGCTTCTGTTGCCTAGGCTGGAGTGCAATGGTGCGATCTCTGCTTTGCGCAACCTCCGCCTCCCAGGTTCAAGCGATTCTCCTGCCTCAGCCTCCTGAGTAGCTGGGATTACAGGCATGCGCCACCACACCTGGCTAATTTTGTATTTTTAGTAGAGACAGGGTTTCTCCATGTTGATCAGGCTGGTCTCGAACTCCTGACCTCAGGTAATCTGCCTGTCTCAGCCTCCCAAGGTGCTGGGAATATACGCGTGAGCCACCACGCCTGGCCTTTTTTTTTTTTTTTTTTTTTTTTTTGAGACGGAGTTTCACTCTTTCGTCCAGGCTGGAGGGCAGTGGTGCAATCTCAGCTCACTGCAACCTCCACCCCCAGGTTCAAGTGATTTTCCTGCCTCAGCCTCCTGAGTAGCTGGGATTATAGGTGTGCGCTACCACGCCCGGCTAATTTTTGTATTTTTAGTAGAGACGGGGTTTTGCCATTTTGGCCAGGCTGATCTCAAACTCTTGACCTCAGGTGATCTACCTGCCTCGGCCTCCCAAAGTGTAGGATTACAGGCGTGAGCCACTGGGTCCAGCCTTCTATTTCCATCTTATACCATGACTGGTTACTCTTCCAGCTTATGCTCCAGTCACCCTGAGTCATGTTATAGTCACCTTGATTCCAATAATGCACAAGCTTTTCTCCAGGGTCCTGCACATGCTGTTTCCTGTTTGGACCCCCCTTTCCTATTTGTCTGCCTGAAACATTCCTACTCACTCTCCTATACCCAGAGTTCTTGATGATGCACATTCTGAGTTAGTAAGCAAAATGTATGTGTATGCTGTTGTATAGTTTTTTATTGAAAGAATCATCATAAATTTCATCACATCCTTAAAAGGGTCTGTGACCCCATAAATGTTAAGATGCATTTGTTTCTGCCTATAATCAAATGTGACACATTGAAAGCATACACTGAGACCGCCTTGTTTCCAACTGCCCCAACCAAGTTATCTGTCACAGATATTCTGTCCCTCTTCTCAGTTTTTATAGCACTTTACATATCTGTCTTTTTTCTTCTTTTTTTTTTTTTTTTTTTTTTTTTTGAGATGGAGTCTCGCTCTGTCACCCAGGCTGGAGTGCAGTGGCGTGATCATGACTCACTGCAACCTCCGCCTCCTGGGTTCAAGCTATTCTCCTGCCTCAGCCTCCCCAGTAGATGGGACTACAGGCATGTGCCACCACGCCCAGCCAATTTTTTGTATTTTTAGTAGAGACGGGGTTTTACCGTGTTAACCAGGATGGCCTCCATCTCCTGACCTCACGATCTGCCCACCTTGGCCTCCCAAAGTGCTGGGATTACAGGCATGAGCCACCGCGCCCAGCCTAGATATCTCTCTTTTTATATCATTTTTACTTGTCTCCCTTTGGATTGAGATATCACCGAAGGCAGAAACAATGTCTATTCACCTTTGATCCCAGAACGTAGCACAAACAGATTTATTTTAGCTGGGAGAATGCTGAAGCTTAAATCAACTTGACTGGAATTTAGAGGTTTTCATATGCTAAAGTTCTGGAGGATACGGGGCTTGCGTCTTCTAACTATTACTCATACATTTCAATTTTTGAACAGTCATTGCCCTTCTTTAGGTAACAATGTGAATACCAAGAAATACAACATTTCTCCTTAATAAAATATGAAAATCTTGAGCTGTCATAGCTTGACACAAATAGAATCAATGTGGTGCTAGCTTCTTCTCCAAGATAATTTCTTCCAATATTTTAATTATATGAGTTATAGAAAGAAAATAAGTATGTTAAAGGTGAATAAATTGTTGGCAAAATAATTCAGTAAAAAGTCTCAGAATTTAAGGATGTGTATTTATAGATTAAAAGGCTAGCATATAGCAAAATAGATGAAAATAGACTCATGTCGAGATAAATCAATGTAAAATTTCAGAACACTGAGAACAAAGAGAAAATTGTATAAGTTTCCACAGGGGTAAAAATAGGTCAAGTACAAAGGATGAGGAATCAGATGGCTTAAAAATTTTCAGCACCAGCCGGGCACGGTGGCTCATGCCTGTAGTCCCAGCACTTTGGGAGGCCGAGGTGGACAGATCACCTGAGGTCAGTTAGAGACCAGCCTGACCAACATGGAGAAACCCTGTCTCTACTGAAAACACAAAATTAGCAGGGTGTAGTGGTGCCTGCCTGTAATCCCAGCTATTCGGGAGGCTGAGGCAAGAGAATCACTTGAACCCGGGAGGCGGAGGTTGTGGTGAGCCAAGATCGCACCACTGCACTCCAGCCTGGGCAACAAGAGCAAAACACCATCTCAAAAAACAAAAAACAACAACAACAACAACAAAATTCAACACCATCACTATAAACCAGAAGGCAATGGGTTTATGCTTTGAAAATTCTAAAGAAAAATGATTTCTGGCATATGTTTCTATTTCCACATAGACTAAAATCAAATGTGCAAGTAGAAAACATACATTTTTCAGACATACGACATTTCTAAAATTTTGTCTCCCTGTGAACCTTTTCTCAGGAAGCTACTAGAGATATTTTCCTATCAAAAGGAAGAAGTAAACCAAGAAAGATAAAGATGTGGAATGCGGAAAATAGGAGACACAACACAAGAGACAGATAAATTCTTAAAAGTGTGGTGATGGAAAATCCTAGGATGAGAAAATTGAATCAGACTTAGAGGGCAACCAGTCAAGAGTGTGGCAGGGAAGCAGCTTACAAGAGAGTGTTCTTCAAGGTGAGAGCATTTACACAACAATTGATATGAATAAAAGTCTTGATATGAGGTTTAAAAAATTAGTAAAGAATTTTCAATTGAGTTAGAACAAATTAAAATAAAATTAAGTTGAAATTCAACAACAAATTTAATAACATAAATATTTCTCGGCAATTCATGGATTACCATGAATTTAAAAATACTTAGAACTTAAAGATATTGCAAATATTACAGAGTAAATTTGTGAGTAGCAGGAAAAGTGATATAATAGGAGTTTATAGACTTAAATGTTTCTACAACAACTTGAAAATTAATGTACTACGTATTTAAATAAAGAATTAGAAAAGAAACAACAGAATCAATTCTGAAAAACTAAAGTGAGGGGATAATGATGTAGAGAAAATTAGTAAAACATGCAAAGCTCAAATTTGGTTGTTGGAGAAACATAATAAAAGGTGGAAACCTCAGGCAAGTTTAGAAAAAAAGAGAGAAAGCACAAATAAAACTAAGAATTAAAAAGATACGTAACTATAGATACAGTATAGATTAAGAAGCTAATAAGAAAATATGATTAACACTTTATGCCACAAATTTGAAAACTTAGATCAAATAGACAGATTTTTTATAAGTATATAACTTAGTAAAATTGAAGTAAGAAGTATGTAATCTGAATAGTCTCATAAATGTTAAAGAAAATAAAGGATTGTTCCTACAGATACAACACTAGGCCCAGATTTTTTTCCCCAGACAGAGCATTTCAATATATATGAAGGATTCTATAAAATAAAATAGGGAAAATCCTAAACTTATTCTATGAGGCAAGCAGAACTTTGATACCAACACCATATAAATTGAGTATATAAAAATATATTAAAACTAAAGTCCATTCTCATTCATAAAACAAATGGTAAAATCCCAAATGTAAAAAGATTTATGTGGATTCTTTGAGGGTTAGCATGAAATTTGTTTCTGACAGATCCTGCTACTCTGGGACAACACACACAAATTTATGTTTTCAGATTTTCTGTAATACCCAAGCAATATGGAACTGGCTTGACAATCTGTGTGATAGCCAGCCTGTGGTCATGACTTCTCAGGGGCACAAATTTTTTTGTTTTCCTCCTTGTTCTGCTCAGCTCCAAGACAACTTTCGCCAAAGTTCCTTGAGTTTGGAAATAGGGACGGGTTTACTTCTGTTTCACCCTTACCGTGAAGATACAGTCGTATGGAATCCCAGATCCTTTTGGAGTCGGCTATTAACCTCTTTTCGTAAGTAGGTCCCGGGCCTTGACTACTGTCTCTCTCGAGATATGAGGCTGATAGTTCCTTCTTGGCCCATCAGTTTTGGATACAATTAATGTTTCTTCTATTCAGAATTTTTAATTGTTTGGGAGGTGTTGTGGTTTGGCGGCGTCTCTATTCAAATCTCAACTTCAATTGTATCTCCCAGAATTCCCACACGTTTCCGGAGGGACCCAGAGGGAGGTAATTGAATCACGGGGGCGGGTCTTTCTCGTGCTACTCTTGTGGTAATAAATAAGTCTCACGAGATCTGTAGGGGTTTTCAGGGGTTTCCGCTTTTGCTTCTTCCTCATTCCTCCTTGTCACCGCCATGTACGAAGTGGCTTTCGTCCTATGCCGTGATTCTGAGGCCTCCCCAGCAATGTGGAACTGTAAGTCCAATTAAACCTCCTTTTCTTCCTGGTTTCAGGTATATCTTTATGAGCAGCGTGAAAATGAACTAATACAGGGGGATTGGTCCAAATAACCTTGGCTTCCATTATAGAACGTGGAAATTGGTGAAATTTTTAATCTTTCCTGTGGCAAACTTTAGCAGTGGGTATTATTTTTCTGATTTTTTTTCTGTTCTATTCGCCTTTGTTTCTCATAGTGTACTTTTTTTTTTTGGACGGAGTCTCGCTCTGTAGTCCAGGCTGGAGTGCAATGGCACCATCTTGGTTCACCGCGACCTCTGCCTCCCAGGTTCAAGTGATTCTCCTGCCTCAACCTCCCGAGTAGCCGAGATTACAGGCATGCATCATCACACCCAGCTAATTTTTTGTATTTTTAGTAGAGACGGGGTTTCACCATGTAGGTCAGGCTGATCTCGAACTCCTACCTTCAGGTGATTCACCCGCCTCGGCCTCCTAAAGTGCTGGGATTACAGGCGTGAGCCACTTCTCCCAGCCCTCATAGGGTATTTTTTATTTTTTTGTGCCTGCTCTGTTTTGAGCACATTTTTGGTTGAAAAAAGGCTTTTCTGGGCCAAATAATTTCCATCTATCTATCTAGGGAAAGTGCATGGGAAGAGTTTGGGGATGTTAGGAATTTTCCTTAATATTCAGAATTGTGCATGTGTGTGCGTGTATGTGCATGTGTGTTGATGTGTATGAGTGTATTTTTTTTTCTTTTTAAGTTTCATTTTCCCCTATGTCAATGAAGACATTGGCTGCTCTAGGGATACTTACAATGCAGAGTATTTGTCCTTTTCTTTTCATTCTAAGAATGAGTGCAAGAATGGGTGCAGGAAGTTTGAGAGGTGATCATTGGTCTTTTGAGTATGGGAGCAGGGAGAGTAAGAGAAGAAAAGTGAATGGAGGGTACATTATTGAGCTGGTTGTTGGTGTGGGCGACTGAGACTAAGTCTCACCGGGAATCTTTAAAGCAATTGTGTAGAGCATAACTCAGAATTGTCCCTCTGAAAGATGGGGTGACTGAGGCAATTACCTTCTTACTCCCTCCCACCATCCTTGGAAGTTAGATGCTGGGGACATTAATTCTGCAACATTTGTAAGCTGCAGCTGTGCACCAGATGAATGGAAGTTGCTGTTCAATGGGTATAATGTTTCAGTTAGGCAAAGTAAATCTAAACCGCTGCTTACAGCATGGTGCCTACAGTTAATAATATTGTACTGTGCACTTTAATATTTGTTAAGATGGTAGCTCTTATGTTGTGTTCTTAACACAATAAAAATATTAATTGTATTAATACAATTTAATTAATACAATTAATTGTATTAATTATGCTACAACATGGAGGAACTTCAAAAACATCCTGCTAAATGAAAATAGCCTGACACATAAGGCCACAAATTGTATGAATTGTCTGATTCCATTGATAATGAAATATTCCAACAGGCAAATCCACAGAGCCACAAAATGGATTAGTGGTTGCCAGGAGTTAAGGTGAAGAATAATGAGAGTCTCCTGATGAGTATGGAGTTTCTTTTTAGAGTGATTAAAATATTCTGGAATTAGTGTTGTTAGCTGCACAACTGAATATAATTACACCACCAAACTGTATACTTCTTAAAATGTTTCCTCATATTTTTAAAAGAACCAGAATGTCTAATTAGGTTTGTGTCATTAAATACATTTTTTAAAGGGACTTGATGCTTGAACATGGGAGAGTAATGGACATTTCTACCTTCTCCACTCTGAAATAACCCAAATATAGCAGAGAAAACATTAAGATAGCCAAGTTCAATATTAGCAAAATCTAAGAAACATTTTAATGTACCAACCCAAGACAGAAGAAAGAGCTGCTCCAAAGCAGTATAGATTGAAATATAATTGAGCCAGGAACCTGAGAAAGTATACCAGTGACCATACATTTTTTCCTTCCGCCAGACCCTGGAAACCACCATTCTACTCTTTATATTTTTTTTTGTTTTTTTGAGACGGAGTCTTGCTCTGTTGCCAGGCTGGAGTGCAGCGGTATAATCTCGGCTCACTGCAACCTCCACCTACTGGGTTCAAGCAACAATTCTCCTGCCTCAGCCTTCCGAGTAGCTGGGACTACAGGCACGCGCCACCATACCCAGCTCATTTTCTGTATTTTTAGTACAGACGAGGTTTCACCATATTGGCCATGATGGTCTCATCTCCTGACATCTTGATCTGCCTGCCTCGGCCTCCCAAAGTGCTGAGATTACAGGCGTGAGCCCCCATGCCCAGCCCTCTTTGTTTTTACAGGTTTGATTATCTTAGATATCTCATATAAGTAGAAACATGAAGTAATTGCCCTTCTGTGACTGATTTATTTTACTTAGCATAACATCCTTCAGGATTATTTATGTTGTAGCATATGGCAGGATTTCTTTCTTTTTAAGGCTAAATAATACTACATTCCACTGAATGCATATACATTTTCCTTATTCATTCATCTACTGATAGACATTTAGATTGTTCTATTGTTAATTTTTTTGAGGAACCATCACACTGCTTTCCATAGTGGCAGCCCTATTTCACATTCCCACCAAGAGTTTATAGGTTCTCAATTTCTCAACATCATTGCCCCACTTCTTATCTTTTGATTTTTTAATTACAGCTATCCGAAAAGCATGAGTTAATATCTCATTGTGGTCTTGATTTGCATTGCTCTTATGATTAGTGACATTAAGGATCTTTTAATCTATTTTTTGGCCATTTGTATGTCTTCTTTGAAGAAATGCCTATTCAACTCCTCTGTCCAGGTTTTTTCATGTTTTTTTTTTTTTTCTTTTGCTTTTGAGTTGTAGGAGTTCCTGATATATTTGGACATTAATCCTTTGTCAGGAGTATGGTTTGCAAACATTTTCTTCCATTACACAGGTTGTCTTTTCACTCTGTTGATTGCATCCTTTCTACAGCAAGCTTTTCAGTTTGATGTAGTACTACTTGATTAATTTTGCTTCACCTGCTTGCACTTTTGGCTCATCAGTTAGCAGGTGATGAATGCTGCCAGGACTGCATTCTTTCCTTCAAGCCAGCAGGTTCCCTTCTGGCCCAGGGTGCATCTAGAAATATCATCTAGGAGCTAGTGCCTGGAAAGGGAGTCTCATGATTCTGACTGGTGCCCTATCCTGCTATGGCTGAGCTGGTTTCCAAGATGCAAAACAAAGTCCTCCCAACTATTTCCTCTCCTCTCCTTTAGTGGAAGGAAGGGGTGTATTTTAGAGCCATGAGCTGTGCAGCTTGGGGTTAGGGGAGCAGTGATGCCAGCACTTCCTTAGAAACTCCAACTGAAGGCCGGATGTGGTGGCTTATGCCTGTGGTTCCAGCACTTTGGGAAGCTGAGTCCGGTAGATCACCTGAGGTCAGGAGTTCACAACCAGCCTAACATGGTGAAACTGTAGGAACCTAGTGTTTAGATTCCTTCCTGGGCTGGGGTCACCGCGAGAGACCACTCGACACGGAAATCACAGCGGAGAGATTTATTGCTAGCGCGCTAGGGTCCTATGTCCGAAGCTGGCCACAGGACCCCGAATGCTTGTTACAGACAGTTTATAAAGGCAAAAACTACAAAAATTCACAAAGCTTGAGGCGCAAGATGATTGGAGCAGGTTATGGCCTGAGCAAGATGTCTTACTCTAATTGGTTGGTTTGAACCTGGTTTGAACCCGCGCGGGGTATTTCCCGGACTTGTTCTTCTGTTTGAGTTCCAGGAATATGGGTGGGTGTTTTAGATAGCCACACGGACATCGGGCAGGTGCTTTAGATGGCCACCTGGTCGTTGGGTGGGTGCTTTTAGATAGCCACCTGGTGTGGCTTTTCTAAGCTCCTAAGTTTCTAAGTCTCTAAGTCTCTGAGCTTCTAAGTCTATAAGTTTCTAAGCTTCTAAGTTTCTAAGTTTCTAAGTTCCTAGGTCTCTAAGTTTCTAAATCTATTTTCAGCATAAAGTTGCTCTTTTTTTTTTTTTTTTTTTTTTTTTGAGACAGTTTCACTCTGGTTGCCCAGGCTGCAGTGCAGTGGCATGATCTCGGCTTACTGCAACCTCCACCTCCTGCCTCAGCCTCCCAAGTAGCTGGGATTACAGGTGCGCCTACCACGCCTGGCTACTTTTGCATTTTTCGTAGAGATGGGGTTTCACCACGTTGGTCAGGTTGGTCTCAAACTCCTAACCTCAGGTGATCCGCCCGCCTCGGCCTCCCAAAGTGCTGGGATGACAGGCATGAGCCACCACGCCCGGCCAGCTTGCTCTCATATTCTATTAGTATTATTTTACTTTCTTTTTTTTTTTTTTTTTCTTAATTTATTTATTATTATTAAACTTCAAGTTGTAGGGTACATGTGCACAACGTGCAGGTTTACAAGAAAAAAACAAACAACCCCATCCAAAAGTGGGCAAAGGATATGAACAGACATTTCTCAAAAGAAGACATTCATACAGCCAACAGACACATGAAAAAATGCTCATCATCACTGGCCATCAGAGAAATGCAAATCAAAACCACAATGAGATACCATCTCACACCAGTTAGAATGGCAATCATTAAAAAGTCAGGAAACAACAGGTGCTGGAGAGGATGTGGAGAAATAGGAACACTTTTACACTGTTGGTGGGATTGTAAACTAGTTCAACCATTATGGAAAACAGTATGGCGATTCCTCAAGGATCTAGAACTAGATGTACCATATGACCCAGCCATCCCATTACTGGGTATATACCCAAAGGATTATAAATTATGCTGCTATAAGGACACATGCACACGTATGTTTATTGCAGCACTATTCACAATAGCAAAGACTTGGAATCAACCCAAATGTCCATCAGTGACAGATTGGATTAAGAAAATGTGGCACATATACACTATGGAATATTTTACTTTCAGTAGAGCCGGTAGTGTTGTTCTGTGCGTATCTTTGCTCCCAGAGCTCCCAAAATGGCGGCAAGCTTCTTGCTCTCTCACCTGGGGTCCTTGGCCTCACGGATTCCAAGGAATGGAACCTTGGGCCATGCAGTGAGTGTCAGAGTTCTATTAGAAGCCGTGGGTTACGGAAGAGAACCATGGAAACCAGCGGCTAGTGTTCAGCTCGATTAGGAGGAATCCAGGCACTTAGCCGCACAGGAACAATGGCGAGCCTCTGGCCTGATTGGGAGTGGCAGTGGGTGCCTGGCTGGATCAGAAGCGCAGAGGACACCCTGTTGGATCTGGAGGGGTGGAAGTCAAGGGCGGGTCTGCGAGGGCGGCGTTCAGCAGCGGTGGACGACGGTTGGCCTTCAGCAGCGGTGGCAGCCGTGGACGGATGGCGTTCAGCAGCGGTGGCAGCCGTGGACGGACGGCGTTCAGCAGCGGTGGCAGCGGTGGACGGACGGCGTTCAACAGCGGTGGCAGCGGTGGACTTACGGCATTCAGCAGGTGGACGGTGAGCGAAAGCTGGGACAAACATGGACCACAAGAGTGTGCAGTTGCAAGATTTAACAGAGTGAAAACAGAGTTCCCATACAATGGGAGGGGACCCAAAGAGGGTTGCCCACTCCCGGCTTGAATGTCTGGGGTTTATATCCCAATCATTGTCCCTCCCCCAGTGCTCTCAGGCGATAGATGATTTGGTTATTTCTTTACCTCCTGTTTTTAGCCTAATTGGTATTTTAGTGAGCTCTCTTTACTACCTGCTTGGTCGGGTGTGAGCTGAGTTACAAGCCCCGTGTTTAAAGGTGAGTACAGTCACCTTCCCCAGCTAGGTTTAGGAATTCTTAGCCTAGGAAATCCAGCTAGTCCTGTCTCTTAGTGCTGTTCCTCTTTATTTCATGACATTGGGAATTTGTATGTTCTCGTATTTTGTTTTGTTTTATTGGGAGATTAACAAGTTTATTAATCTCTTGAAAAAACTTTTTCAATTCTTTTACATCTGATTGAAAGAAAAAAGCCACACATTTTATGTGTGGATTTTTATTATTTAGTTTAAAATATTTTATAAATTCCAATATGATGCTTTTTCTAATATGTGAGTAATATGAGAGCAAGTTTGCTAATTTCCGAAAATTTAAACTGATCTTTTAATTTCTGATTTCTGCTTTCTTTGTGTGTGTGCGTGTGTGTATTGTGTGTGTGTAAATGAGGCCTAAATTGTAAATTCTTTAACGTTTATTTAAATTTTTTTTGAGACAGGGTCTTACTCGGTTGCCACAGCTGGAGTGCAGTGGTGTCATCACAGCTCACTGTAGCCTCCACCTCCAAGGCTCAAGCAGTTCTCCTGCCTCAACCTTGTGAGTAGCTGGGACTACAGGCACATGCCACCATGCCCTGCTAATCTTTAACTTTTATTCTTTTTTTTTTGGCAGAGATGAGGTTTTGCCATGGTGCCCAGGCTGGTCTCAATTCCTGAGCTCAAGCAATCCATTTGCCTTGGCCTCCCAAAGTATTGGGATTACAGGCGTGAGCCATTGTGACTAAGCTGAAAATTTTTTATGAGATGAAACAGAGTCACACTGATAAATTAGGGCCCATAGAGTAAATTAATCTGGTTGCTTATTTTTATAAGTAAATATATTTTTTGGCACACAGCCACGCTCATTCATGTATGTATGCATTTATGTAGGGTATGGCTGCTTTTGTGCTATATTGACAGAGTTGAATATTTGTAATAGAGACCTTATAACCTTATAACTGACAGAGCCTGCTATATATCTGAATTTTTTTTTTTTTTTTTTTTTTTTTTGAGACAGAGTCTCGCTCTGTTGCCCAGGCTGGAGTGCAGTGGTACCATCTTGGCTCACTGCAACCTCCACCTCCTAGGTTCAAGCGATTCTCCTGCCTCAGTCTCTCGAGCAGCTGGGATTACAGGCACATGCCACAGCGCCCGGCTAATTTTTTATATTTTTAGTAGAGTCCGGGGTTTCACCGTGTTAGCCAGGATGGTCTCAATCTCCTGACATGGTGATCCGTCCACCTTGGCTTTCCAAGGTGCTGGGATTACAGGCATGAGCCACCATGCCCAGCCACATACCTGATTCTATACAGAAAAAATTTGCAGACCCCTGATCCAGAACATAGTCAATTTTTGTAAATGTTCAATATGTGCATGAAAAAAAAAAAACTTTTCTTCTTATGTCTCTGTCTATTTTCTCCTTTTCATCTGTTTTTCTACACACATGCACATACATGCATCAACACACATGTTAAATCAAGCATATTAGTGGCATTGTTCAAATACTTTTTGTAATTTGATATTTTAATTGTTCAGTTTTGAAAAGAAATTCATGTTAAATCTACCTTAGTGGTTTCTTTTTGTGTTCAAGTTTTATTTCATGTGTTTTTGGGTTATGCTGTTCAAATTTCACAAATTCAAGCTAAGTGGGCTAGGTGGATTATCCTTTCTATCATGATGAAGTATACTTCTTCATATATTTAGTATTTTTTTTAGTTTGAATTCAATTTATTTTCATATTAATATTGATTATTGATGTACCAACTGAATTTGGTTAGTATTTGCCTCATATATCTTTTTTTTTTTTTTTTTTGAGATGAAGTCTTGCTGTCTCGCCCAGGCTGGAGTGTAGTGGCGCAATCTCTTGCCTCGGATGTCTTTTTATATCACTTTAATTATTTCAACCTTTTTGGTGTTTGCTGTTTTTTTTTTTTAAGTGAATTTCTTTTAAGTAGTAAATAGCTAGATTTTTAGATTCAAATATTACTATCTTTCTTGTTAAATAGGCAAATTTAATCAACATTTATTTTCATTTTGTATATTTGGAATTATGTTATCTTATTTTATATTTTCTACTTACAATTCCTTCTGTACCATATGGGTTTGGGCTTGATCCTCTGGGGTTAGAATATTACGGATCTCCATTTGTATGCAAAATGTGTCCAGTCTATCCAAAGTCATGTAGACGGAGGTAAAAGTTCCTGGAATACTATTTTCCCCTTGGTTCTTCCAACTTACTTTGAAATTAATAACCAGTATAAGCACACCTTAGAAGCAACTTTAAAGCCTACTTAGTGTCCCCATTTACTAAATAACTCTGTATTTAATACAACTTACTTTTGCTAATGGCAGGAAATGGGAGAATCAGACTCTCCCAGAGATCACAGGCTTTCATTTCCCTTCACACTTTCATAGTTGGATCAGCAGGTACTGCTGTATCTGAGTTGTCTAAGGCTAATAACACTGGAGCTGAGAAAAAAAATACCTCACTTACTGTTTTACAGCAGTCACTGTCTAATAATCACAAAATGATTTCTGGGTCAGTTATGTGTCTTCAAGGTAAGACCAAAATGCCAGCTCAAATAATGGGGCAATGCAGTGTCTTAATGCAGATATTTCTATAAAATACTTGGAACACTGGTCTTAAAATTGCAACAGATTTTCTTTCATGCCAGCTCCTAGTTAAACTACGTACTCTATAACGTATTTATTTAAAAGGTATAACTGAATTCCATTGATGTTAATAGCAAATGTAATATTTGAATGTCTCCATTAAGAAAAGTACTGTTGAGCAAGTGGCTCATGAAGATGTGTACAAAAATATTCATACCTTATATACAGGCTCCATCTTTTAGAGTTCAGTTAAAATTCCTATACCCATGAAGTTCAGGTGCCAGAAAGGGTTTCAGCTGGAAAGCTCTTCATAGAATTAAGGGATTGATAAAAAGAGAATTTTTTTATTCCTTTTTTATCAGTATTCAATGTTAATAATTACAGTTTAATGAGGATTTTTTCCTTAAGTTAATTTTTTTTTAAATGTGCAGAGGTTTAAAAACTTTAAAAGAAAGGAGCTTTCCCCTTAGAGTACTCACACTAGTCACTTGTGAATTTTAGAAGAATACCACAGGGTACAAGAAACTCATTGATATGTATCTGAGGCCTATGTTTTTCCAATCTAGAAGTTACAAGGATATTGGCTGGGAAAGTCCTTAGAAGAAAAAGACTTGGCCAGGCACGGTGGCTCACGCTGTAATCCCGGCACTTTAGGAGGCCGAGGTGGGTGGATCACGAGGTCAGGAGATTGAGACCATCCTGGCCAACATGGTGAAACCCCGTCTCTACTGAAAATACAAAAATTAGCTGGCCAGCGCCTGTAGTGCCAGCTACTCTCAAGGCGGAGGCAGGAGAATCACTTGAACCTGGGAGGTGGAGCTTGCAGTGAGCTGAGATAACGCCACTGTAGTCCATCCTGGTGACAGAGCGAGACTGTCTCAAAAAGAAAAAAAGAAAAAGATAAAGCTTAACCAAGTTATGTAATAACTACAATTACTTACACCAGTTAACTCTATGCAGATCAAATTTAGCCTGTTGGTGATGGCAATCTACCTCAAATTTACTTCCAGGTCTGTGAGGGCCTATAGAAATATGATTCACATGGCTGAAATGAGAGAAGAATCTGAAGATCTCTGTCTTTAAGAGAAAGACACCTTGGATAATACATACCCATCAACCAAGGGATAACTTACCTCACCTGAGATTCCCACTGTTAAAAATTACTTGATTTCATTCATTTATTTCAACAAATATTTATTGAGTGTCAGCTATGTGCCAAATGCTATTCTAGACACGGAGGATACAGCAGCAAAGAAAACAAATAGAAATTCTTACTCTCATAGAACTTACCTTTTAATAGAAGGATATAGGCAATAAATAAGAAACAGAAAAATTAAAAAAAAAAAAAAAAGCATTAGGAGAGATTGTGCAATGGTTGGGCCGAGTTTAAGTTTAGATAGGGTGGCCAAGGAAACTTCACTAGGAAAAGGACATTTGAGTAAAGGCCTGAAGGAAGTGAGGAAGTGAACTATGCAGATATCTAAACAATAGCATTTTAGGCATACAGAAAGAACAGCAATTGCAACAGTCTTGAAGCACGAGCAAGCCTGATGTTTTTAAGGAATAGCTAGGAGGCTAGTATGGCTGGATCATAATGAGTGAGCAGGAGAGTAGGATGAAATGAAATGAGAAAGATATAGAGGAAGATCATGCAGAACCTTATAGACTATTGTAAGGACTGGAACTTTTGCTGTGAGTGAGATGAAAATCCACTGGAGAGTTTGATGCAGGAGAGGCAAAATGGAAGGAGGGGCAAAGTTAGGATACTATTGCAGTGTTCCAGATGAAAGATGATGGTGTTTGGGATCAGAATGGCAGCAGTGGAGGTTGTGGAAATGTGGAGGTTGTGGAAATGTTTGATTTGTTGATGAACCAGATGTGGGTTTTGTGAGGTGGTGGGGAGTAAATGGTGACTCTAATACACACACACACACACACACACACACACACATATATATATACACACACACACACACACACATATATATATATATATATTTTTTGAGACCGAGTTTCGCTCTTGTTGCCCAAGCTGGAGTGCAGGGGCGCAGTCTTGGCTCACTGCAACCTCTGCCTTCTGGGTTCAAGCGATTCTCCTGCCTCAGCCTCCCGAGTACCTGGGATTACAGGCGCGCACCACCACGCCCAGCTAATTTTTTGTATTTTTAATAGAAACGGTGATTCACCATGTTAGCCAGGCTGGTCTCAAACTCCTGACCTCAGGTAATCCACCCGCCTCAGCTTCCCAAAGTGCTGGGAATACAGGCATGAGCCACCATGCCCAGCTGACTCCAATATTTTTTACCTAAGCAAGTGGAGTTGCCTTTTTTTTTTTTTTTTTTTTGAGACAGGGTCTCCTTTTGTCATCCAGGCTGGAGTGCAGTGGTACGATCTCGCCTCACTGCACCCTCCACCTCCCGGGTTCAGTTGGTTCTCCTGCTTCAGTCTCCTGAACAGCTGGGACTACAGAAACATGCCACTAGGCCTGGCTAATTTTTGTATTTTTGGTAGAGACGGGTTTTTGCCATGTTGCCCAGGCTGGTCTCGAACTCCCGACCTCAAGTGACCTGCCCACCTTGGCCTCCCAAAGTGTGGAAATTACAGGCATGAGCCACCACACCCAGCCTGGAGTTGCTTTTTTTTTGACATAGAAAAATCTCTGGAGGTAAAAGCTTGGTTTATGGGAGCACCTGAGCTCAGTTTGGGCCATAATTTTGGGATACCTATTATTTACTGACAGTGATGGTATATTGTTAAGAGCAAAAATTCTGAAGCAGACTGCCTGAATTCACGTTCTTACTCCACCACTCAGCAACTGTATGACCCTGAGCAAGTTATTTAATGTCTGTAACTTGTTTGCTCATACAAAAAATGGGGATAATAATACTACACATGATATGGTTTGGCTCTGTGTCCCCATCCAAATCTCATCTTGAATTGTACTCCAATAATTCCCATGTGTTGTGGGAGGGACCCTGTGGAAGATAATTTGAATCATGGGGGTTGTTCCTCCATACTGTTCTCATGGTAGTGAATAAGTCTCACGAGATCTGATGGTTTTATCGGGGGTTTCCGCTTTTGCATCTTAGTTTATCTTGTCGCTGCCATGTAAGGAGTGCGTTTTGCCTCCTGCCATGATTCTGAGGCCTCCTCGGCCATGTGGAACTTTAAGTTCAATTAAACCTCTTTTTCTTCCCAGTCTCGGGTATGTCTTTATCAACAGTGTGAAAACGAACTAATACAACACATCATAGGTTTTTTGTGAGAATTGAATTAATATATTTTTTTAAAGTGCTTACAATAAAGTCTGGCAAATAATAAGAACCGATCTTAACTATAAGAAATTAGCACACCCTGGGCAGTTTATAGACTTTTATTTCACATTTCTGGAAGCTGGAAGTCCAAGATCAAGGTGCTGGCATGGTCAGGTTCTGGTGAGGGACCTCTTTCCTGTTGCAGACTGTCAACTTCTCATTGAATATGCAAATGGCAGAGAGCAAAGAGAGAAAAAGCAACTGTTTTGAATCTTTATGTAAAGGCATAAATCTCATTTATGAGTGTGTCTTCATGACCTAATTACATCTCAAAAATCTCTCTTTTAATACCATCACATCAGGGGTTAGGATCTCAACATATTAATTTTGAGAGAACAGGAACACTCAGTCATTAGTGGCACCATACAAGCATTAGTAGTCATTATTATTATTATTACTATTAGATATTTTAGTTGAGATGTTAACTAGGCCTTTAAAAAATTTGTACATATTTAGGGGGTACTAATGTGGTATTATTACATTAATATATTGTGTAGTGGTGAGATCTGGGCTTTTCATGTAACCATCACCCTAATAGTGTACATTGTACCCATTAGATAGTTTCTCATCTCCCTCAAAGCCTCCTACATTTACAAGTTTCCAGTATCTAAATTATTCCACCCTCCACGTCTGTGTGTACACATTATTTAACTCCCACTTATACGTGAGAACATGCAATATTTTATTTGTTTCTGAGTTATTTCACTTAAGTGAATAAATTTTCAATTTCATTCATATTTCTGCAAGAGACATGATTTCCTTTCCTTCCCTTCCCCTTCCCCTTCCCCTTCCCCTTTCCGAGTTTCACTCTTGTTGCCCAGGCTGCAGTGCAGTGGTGCGATCTTGCCTCACTCCAACCTCTGTCTCCTGTGTTCAAGTGATTCTCCTGCCTCAGCCTCCCGAGTAGCTGGGATTACAGACACCTGCCACCATACCCAGCTAATTTTTTTGTATTTTTAATAGAGACTGGTTTCACTATGTTGGCCAGGCTGGTCTCCAACTCCTAAGCTCAGGTGATTCACCTGCCTCAGCCTCCCAAAGTGCTGGGATTACAGGCGTGAGCCACCATTCCCGGCTATTTGATTCTTTTTTATAGCTCAGTAGTACTCTCTCTCTATATATACACACACACACATAAATATACACACACACATATACACATATATATATACACATAGATATATATACATACACACTTATATAATCTCTCTCACATTTGCTTTATCCAGTCATCCACTGATGGGCGCTCACTGATTCCGTGACTTTGCTGTTGCAAATAGGGTTGCGATAAACATTCGAGTGTAGGTATGTTTTTGATATCACAATTTCTTTTCCTTTGGGTAGGTACCAAGTAGTGGGATTGCTAGATTGAATGGTAGTTCTATTATTAGTTCTTTGGGAAATATCCATACTGTTTCCCAAAGACGCTGTACAAATTTGCATTCTCACCAACAGAGTATGTGTTCCGTTTTCTGTACTTCCACACCAACATCTGTTGTTTTTTGACTTTTTAGTAATAGCCATTCAGACTGTTGTGAGATGGCAAGTCATTGTTATTTTAATTTGCATTTCTCTGATGATTAGTGGCGGTGAGCCTTTTTTCATGTTTATTGGCCATTTGTATGCCTTCTTCTGAAAAATATCGGTTCATGTTTATTGCCTACCCTTTTTTTTTTTTGAGATGGAGTCTCTCTCTGTTGCCCAGGCTGGAAGGCTGGAGTGCAGTGGCGAAATCTCGGCTCACTGGGTTCAATCACTCTGCCTTCTGGGTTCAAGCAATTCTCCTGCCTTAGCCTCCCGAGTAGCTGGGATTATAGGTGCGTGCCACCATGCCCAGCTAATTTTTTGTATTTTTAATAGAGACGGGGTTTCACCATGTTACAGCCAGGATGGTCTCAATCTCCTGACCTCATGATCCACCTGCCTCGGCCTCCCAAAGTGCTGGGATTATAGCTGTGAGCCACCATGTCTGGCCAAGTATATATAAGAATATTTATATATAAGAATATTGTTATCTATAAAATAAAAAGGTAGGCATATAAAGTTCAGAGAAGGGATCTAGTCTGGAAACATACATTTTGGAGACACCAGCTTGTAGATGGTATTTTAGCCAGGATACAAAGAGACTATCAAATACATGAGTGTACATAGACTCTTTAAGGGCCAGGAGCACTCTGCCATTTAGAAGTCTGAGAAATAACAAGGAACCTCGAAAGGGAACCAAGAAGCAGTGGACAGAGTGTTGGGAAGAAATCCAAGTGTGGTATTCTGGAAGCTACATGAAGAAAGTCTATCAGAGAAGGGAATATGACCAACTTGTTGAAATGCTGTTGCTAACTTTAATAAGATGAGGCCTCAGAATAAAAATAGTAGGTTTTAATTCATTTTATTTCAATTCAATTTATTGTGACTTTGACAAGAGCAGTTTTATTGGAATGGTGGGAGCTTAAGCTTTATTTGGGTTTAACATGAATTAGAGGCCGGGCACAGTGGCTCACGCCTATAATCCCAACACTTTGGGAGGCCGAGTTGGGCGGATTACGAGGTCAGGAGATTGAGACCATCCTGGCTAACAAGGTGAAACCCTGTCTCTGCTAAAAATACAGAAAATCAGCTGGGCGTGGTAGCAGGCGCCTGTGGTCCTAGCTACTGGGCAGGCTGAGGCAGGAGAATGGCGTGAACCCAGGAGGCGGAGCTTGCAGTGAGCTGAGATGGCACCACTGCACTCCAGCCTGGGTGACAGAGCGAGACTCCGTCTCAAAAGAAAAAAAAAAGAAATAGAAACAGAGTATAGACAATACTTTCTAAGACTTGTTTTTCAGAGGACAGAAATGGGTGAAGCTGAACAAAGAAGTGAGATCAAGATAGTTTTTCTTAAGATGATAGAAATAATAGCATAGTTGTATCTGATATTGACCTAGAAGAGTGGGAAAAGAGCAATGCTAGATAGAGGGGAGAATTGCTGCAGTGATATGATTAAGACATGTTTCTCAACATTACTGGAGGGAAGAAGACATTACTTTCCACTGTCCCTGAAGACTTTAACTATCTAACAGGGAAAATGGAGGACTGACATTGAACTTGGAAAGACAAGTTACCAGTAAAGTTGCAAACAAATCAGGGAAAGGGGTTACTTTGGAGCTTGCCTCTCTCTCCTTAATGGTAAGCCTTATGAACTACTAGTAATGTTTATGGTCTGAAAAGGGGATATGTTGAAAAAGGCACATATCAGCAATTCCTGCAAACTCAACAATCAAATTGTCTTATGAATCTCTCTACATTTTTCCATCTGCACCGACAGTGTCTTAGTCCAAGTTGCCATCATTTCTCATCAGAATTACTGTAAGAAGCTCCTAAGTGGTGATTCTACTTTGATTGTTGCATCTTGCAATCTCTTCACCACATAACAGCAAAAGCAATTCTTTTAAAAAAGAAGTCATATAATATCAACATTCTGTTCTGTGTTAGTTTGTGTTGTGTTGCTATAAAGGCATATCTGTGACTGGGTAATTGGTAAATAAAAGATTTGTTTGGCTCCCAATTCTGCAGACTGTACAAGCATCACATCAGCACCCTCAGCTTTTGGTGAGGCATCAGGAAACTTTTTACTCATGGCAGAAGGTGAAGTGGAAATAGGCATGCCATGTGGTGAGAGAGGGAGCAAGAGAGAGAGAGAGGAGAAGGTTCTGGGCTCTTTTTAAGCAGCTAGCTGTCACATGAACTGATAGAATGAGAACCATGGGTAGCGTACCAAGCCATTCATGAGGGATCCACTCTTACGACGCAAACACCTCCTACCAGGCCTCATCTCCAACACTGGGGATCACATATCAATATGAAATTTGGAGGGGACAGACATCCAAACTATATCATACTCCCTCCAATAGCTTTGTGAAAGAAAGCTTTATCCAAAACTTGGAAAAAATCACAAAACATTAATTACCTGATATGTCAATATCATGTTATAATATGTCCTAAGAAGCCTGACTGATTCTCCTCTGACATTCTTCTGACGCACATTCTCATCCGATTGCAGCTTTGTCACAATTTATTTAGCTAATAATCATCCACAGCTATTAACAGTGAAGTCAATTTAGAACCCTGTGAGGTTAGAGGTGAACCAAAGAATTGATAAGGTGTTAGAATTATGTAGTCTGGTGGAAAAGTTAATACCCAAACTACTATGGTTTTCTTTTCCTGTAGAAAAACACATAACCATATATCTAACTTAGAAGTCTTACATAGGCTTGTTTTTTTTTTTTTTGTTTTTGTTTTTTTGCCTGACTATATAAATCCTTGCTTGTCAAATACTCTTGGAACTCACTTTTCTTTCTTCCCTATTGGTTCCCTTATTAATAAATTAAAATGTTCATATCTATTTATATTAAAACATTGTAATATTACCCATAATATTTTACATGAAATTCAAAGTTCTTTTTGTTGCCACAAGTCCCTGTGTGATCATACTACTGCTTAACACTCTGGGCTCATCCACTACTAGTCTTCTAAGCTGTGCTGGCTTTCTTGCTGTCCTAAAACACACCAGGTCGTGTTTCATCTTAAAACCCTTTCAGCTTGCTCTACCATCTGCTTGGAACTCTTTCCTCCCAGATTTCAGTTTGGATCCATCCCTCCCATCTGTCAGATCTCTGCTCAAATGTAAGCTCTTCATAGATGCTTCCCTGACCCTATCCAAAATATCATAAACACATCCACTTTATAAACCTCTTAACCTGCTTCGCTTTTTCAGACATTTCACTGTCTACCCACCATTGATTCTACCATTGACTTTTTTTTTTTTTTTTAAGATGGAGTTTCGCTCCTGTTGCCCAGGCTGGAGTGCAGTGGTGCAGTCTCGGCTCACTGCAACCTCCGGCTCCTGGGTTCAAGTGATTCTTCTGCCTCAGCCTCCCGAGTAGATGGGATTACAGGCGTGTGCCACCACACTCGGCTAATTTTGTGGTTTTAGTAGAGACGGGGTTTCTCCATGTTGGTCGGGCTGGTCTCGACTTCCTGAACTTAGGTGATTCACCTGCCTTGGCCTCCCAAAGTGCTGGGATTACAAGGGTGAGCCATTGCACCTGGCCTACCATTAACATTTTTAACATTGTGTAACATTTTATAAATACACATGGGGTTGTGCTCACTTGTTTTTATGTTTCCACAACTATAAGTTAAAACCCAGCAGCATTGTAGCTTTGCCTGTTTTGAGCACTGCTGTATCCTCAGTGTTTGTAACAACTCTTGGGATGCAGCAGATGTGGTATATTAAATTGTCGTAATTATTCAGTCACTTGTAGTACTGGTATTATACATACATTTCCTTGTCATGGCCTTATGATAAATGGATGACGTAATGGTTAATTTTATATGTCAACTTGATTGGGTCACCTGGTACCCAGATCTTGAATTAAACATTACTTCTGGGTATGTCTCTGAAAGTGTTTCTAGAGGAGATTATCATGATATGAGAACAGAGTTGAAATGTACCTTTGAAGTACCTTTAAAGTTGGGCTTGTCTCGTCTACTTGCCAATGGCTGTGAGAAAAAAGAAAAAAAGATACCTTGCCTGGTTGCGACTGCTTCAATCTATATACCAGAATGAGACACATAGCGAAGCACACCTATATTCAATATTCAGCCGGAATTTATTCTGCCCTCGTTGACTTTGAAGACCCATGGATGAGAAAAATGCATATTTTTGTCTACCTCTGAGATATTATACTTGTTTGTTATGTAGCCTTACTGTACCAATAGCTACATTAGGCTCTAACTGTTCGATAAGTTATCATTAAATGAATGAATGAGTGGTAAGTATTTGGCACATGTTGCTTCGTATGATTAAAAAGCATTTTGTTAAACTACTTTTCATTTTACATTGGAAATCATCATGTTCCTATATAGAATGTATTAGAGGAAATTTTGGATGTTGGAGTATGGTGGCTCTTCTTCCTATCTTCATAAATGTCCTATAATAGCTAAACGTAAGCTGAATGTAGCACTTTGAAAGCTCTAGCAAGGAAAGTGATATTCTTAGATTCAAAGTCCATGGTTTGACAATGTCTCTGACTGGGGTTCCTAGCCAGTAGAATTGATTGAAAGTAAACAGACTGAAAGCCTAGTGAATTTATGTGTGCTTTACTGCCAAAGAAACAAAAATCGTAGCCAACAACCTTGATCCCTTTGTCTGTATGCTTACACCAATACAAAGTAGACTACTAAGGCAGTGAAACCTGTTATGAGGAATAATCTGGAAAATGATTATCCTGCATCTGACTTTGGGGGAATACTGATGAAGGATATTTTCTCAGAGAACAGAACCAGGGGAAGCCAGCTTGGATGATCAGGAAAATCAATTCACTTCTAGGACAGAACATCCTCTCTATTGCTATCTAACAGATTATATTGTATTGTAAAGAATTATCACTTATTTTCCCTCTTGTTGTTTTCCAAAAATAATAAGTTTTCATTTTTTATTGGGGGCGGAGTCTCACTCTGTCACCAGGCTGGAGTGCAGTGGTGCGATCTCGGCTCACTGCAACCTCCACCTCCCGGGTTCAAGGGATTCTCCTGCCTCAGCCTCCCGAGTAGCTGGAACTACAGGTGTGCACCACCATGCCAGGCTAATTTTTGTATTTCTAAAAGGGTTGGGGTTTCACCATGTTGGCCAGGATGGTCTAAAATAATAACTTTTATTAATGCTGCCTTGTTTTTCCTCCATCATGGATACATCAATGTGTTTGGGGTTAGTGTAATACTATTTAGTCTTGGATCACTGACACATCACTTAGAGATGATGGAATTGAGTTGAGTGCATTACCCAGAAGAAACTTTAGGGAGCCTCTCTTTACTGATGCTTGAAGGAATTTCATGTAGGTGTGGACATTTTTAAAAATGTATGTATTAGAAGTAGGCAGAACATGGTTGTTGTTTGCCTACAGATTATCCATTTCCCCCTTCTTTCTTCTTAAGAGAACCATAATTTTCTTCAGGCATTTGCCTTCCTTCATGAAGTTCATGTAATTGAAAAAAAGGTGCCCTTATCTTCAGCTTCAGAATAAATGATAAACCAATCAATCATAATAATGCCTTTCCTCTTGCCAGCAATTATTTCAGGAAGCCACGCTTAAACTAATCAGTATGTGGCAATGTCTAGGGATGAAGACGTGATGTAATTTGGCTCAGCAAGAAAGAGGCTGTAAGTGGGTGATAGGATAGAATTTCTCTGGTAGAAAATGAACAAAGACATGCATAGCTTTGATTGCTCTTGCAGGTATTATATAACCATGAGGGGTACTAGCATTAATATGAAACTGAAACTGGACAGGAGGGCTAAGAAATTACATGAACAAATTACATTGTTAAAGAGTTGATCCAATCCACCCAGAAGCCTTCACTTCACTTGGAATACCTTTTGTGTGTGATAACATACGCCTCATTGCTTGAGGTGTGGATTTTGGTTACTTGCAGCTGTAAGCATTCTAACTGATACAAGTCATTATTGGTGTGTGATTTTGAATTGGTGACTTAAATTCTCCAAGCTTCAGTTTTCTCAACTTTCTTTTTCTGGAAATACTATGTCAATCACTTTTGTCTTCATAGTATCTAAATAACATTTATTGGGGGTAATCCAAAGAGAAATGTGAGTCAGGGTCTTACCTTTTACTTGGAAACCGAATGAGGGGCAGATATTCCTAACTTCAACTTGTTGGCATAGACCCAGGGGATGAGCATAGCCATGTGGACGCTTCTGCCGGGAAGTTTGACACTTTAGGAGGTATACTAAGATGTAGAGAGAGTCAGCACTTATTTGCAGTGTTTGTGGCAGAGGCTAGAGTCCAGTAGTGTGATACAGAGTACTGAGAAGTGACAGTGCTTCCAGTGGGACCCTAAGAAAACTGCTTCTCTTGGGTGATTCTGGGTGAGCTCTTTCTCCCTTGACTATTTCCATGTATTCTTCACCTGACTCTTTGCTCTTCTCATGGACTCTAAGAACAGTGTGTTATCTCTCTAACAAATTGTTTTTCTGCTTATGTTACCAGACTTGGTGTCCGTTGTTTGCAAATAAAAGCACTAACTAGAATAATTATTTTCCTAATAAGGTTGATTTGAGAATTAGATGAGATAACATTTAAGTAGATGCTGAATAAAATTAAATTTAAGATTCACAAGGTTTTGCTTCAGTAACAAATGGATCCTACATTTTGGATACATATAAGTATCTACTTTTCACTCATGCTACAAGTCTACTGTGGATTGGCTGTTTCTCAGTGCTGTGTCATTTTTTTGAGACGAAGTCTCCCTCTGTCGCCCAGGCTGGAGTGCAGTGGTGCGATCTAGGGTCACTGCAACCTGCAACCTCCGCCTCCGTTCAAGTGATTCTCCTGCCTCAGCCTCTCAAGTAGCTGAAATTACAGATGCCTGCCACCACACCCAGCTAATTTTTGTATGTTTAATAGAGACAGAGTTTCACCAAATTGGCCAGGCTGGTTTTGAACTCCTGACCTCAGGTGATCCGCCCTTCTCGGCCACCCAAAGTGCCGGGATTACAGACGTGAACAACAACTCCCAGCTGCTATGCTATGTCATCCTTACTTCAGAAAACAAGCTGATGGAGTATCTTCTTTCTGGAATACTGTCAGTCTTCATGGCAGAGAGAAAGGAGACAAAGTGAACCACTCTCTTAAACCTTCTGCCCGGAAAAGACACATATCACTTCCACATTTCACTAGCCCAAGCGAGTCCCACGGGCTCTCCTGATGTATCCTTCTACAGGGAAGAAGACTAAAGAAGCAGCACTGGAACATTTAGTGAATAGTTATAGAGTCTGCCACAGTATATTTACCTATTCCTGATGTCTTTACATAGGGACTTGACCAGTTATAAATTCCTTGGCTGAGTCATGTTAGTTCCTATTAAATGCTCTACATGGAGCAGTACTTAGATTTTAGCTTCATTTTTTAGCCTCTAAGGATTTTCCTCATTTTTTGGATGGGTGATACATTTCAAAAGTTTTAAAAATAGGTTATACATGGTTTTTAGTTGCTTTGCAGTGAAGGGAAGTTTAGTTTGCCTTGATGCTATAAACAGAATTTGACATTTACAAGGCACAAACACATACAAATATATACCACCTGATATGTTGCTGGAGGTTGAGATCTCAAAAGCAGACATTGAGGTTGAGTGTATGGGGGGTCAGATATTTATTAAGGATCAACAGCTGTGAGAGGGAGGAGGCTGAAGCAGGATTGGGCAGAGAAAGAGGTTGAACTTCTATGCAGGCTCAACAAAGCCTCATTCAGCCTTACTGGCAGCTCTTGAGAAAGCACTGTGCATCAGTGATACCAGGCATTGGCCTGGAATGGTCTAGCCTTTATGGCTATGAAGCCACCTGTGCAGATGCCAGATGTAGGCTTCTGTGGGCGTTACCTTGGGCCAGGTGACTCTGCAGCTGAGGCAGACCCTGAAGGAGTTGACAGCTAGACGCTGCGTGCTGACCACACTCCCTGCAGATGGGCAGCAATTCCTTCCTTGAAGCGGGAGCTGGGCAGTATATTTTGTGTCTGCCACACTCCTAGCATTTGCTAACTGTTATATTTGATTATACATAGATTATTTGAAACAAGTAGGCTTTGGACGAAGCTTTGATTTTTGGTTTAAAGAGATTTTCCCTGTAATGGTGGCTATCGCAACAGCATCTGGCCTACTGAAGGCTAATTATAAGCTATCTAGCCAGGGATAATGACTTAGTATGACTATGTTTCTTTGTCACTGGCCAGGTCATGAGGAATTACGCACAAAGGGCAAGGCAAGACTCATCAAGCCGTAAAACTAGGTAGCAGAGCAAGATATCTAACTATAGTCTGATGTTATTTCATAGAGTCGGTGAAACAGCATCAAGGACTTGGCTTCGAAGGTTTATTTTACAGTCCTCTGTGGTACTTGACTTACCAATAGCTAAAGCCCATGACAATATGTGTTCCAACATTTGCCAGAGACATGTTGGTGCCTTTAAAGCCATATCAATAAGTGATTACACTAGAAAAATTTACATTCCTAATAAAATTAATGTTTGGCAATCAAGAAATGTTTTACTTAACTATTAGAAACCATCTAATAATGCAGTAACTGTCATTATAGTAACATTTAACTCTTGTAATAAATTCATTACAGTCAATTACACAATTAAAGAAATAATGTGGTAGTATGAGTCATAAGATAAAGAAATAGAGAACTATATTACCCAAATTAGATTATGTGTGAAACAATGGTGGATTAAAGAGTTCATTTATTAGAATGAGCTAAAAAGAAAAATCACGTGCAAAAGGGATAAAAATATACATTTTAGCTTTCATGGTAAAAAACTAAAGAAGTAGATGATCATTTATTAGTTCATTTAATAGTCATAGGGGTGATATCACTCATGTTGAATTCACTAAATGATAATGTAACTGTGAGATACAGTGTTAGAAATTCTGATTTAATTGTTAAAATAATTTTTTGAGCATTAATTTACTTGGAAGCATTCATCTTTTGTTCTAGAAAACATTTTAAATGAACAAAATGTTAATTGCGTTGCTGTCACAGTGATAGTATAGAATTAACCATTATAGTATTCAGCTAGATATAATGAGGAATTTTAATGCTATTTAAATGAATTAGCTGTATTTTTGTGGATTTCAGTTTTAGTTTTGCTTTGCAGAAATAATAAATAAACATAGTATATTGTGATAGCATTACTGAAAGCAGTAAGTAGTTGTAGCTTTTAGATACTTCTGAATACCAGTAGAATGATTTCCTTTATTTGCAAATGAGACCTTTGTATAAATTAACCTATAAAACAAAAACGTAAAATGATGATGTGAATGAATACATCTGGATGCGTAGGAAGAACTTTAAGAGCATGGTGACTGAGAAACCGTTTCACATATTGGAGAGATTACAAATGACAGGAGATTATAGGGATTCTTTAAAGGAATTCCAGTTTCTTTGGAGCAGGAGGCATTCCTATGGGTGAGCCTGGGTGTGCTTTATCACTGCAGGGACATTTCAATGCGGTCATTGGGTCAGATTGGCAAAGAAAGTTTCTTTATGGGGACACATTTGTTCTTAACTTAGTGTTGTGAATCTCTGTGTAAAACTGAGATGACTTTATATCAACACAAATTCCTTCATAGAGCTGCTGTGTCTGTAGGGTGACAATTGCCCCGTTTAAGCAATCATCAGAGATCATTTATTCTATGTTATACATGAAGAAAATAGAACCTGCTCAGTGAATAAACTTTGAAATAGTGGTGTATTTTAGAAGACTGCTCTGTAGAAACATAAAAAATATATATAATTTATGTGTAAATAAATATATAAATGCATAATAGTATTCAGATACAGGATTTAGAGATAAATCTGACTTGTCCAATTCACAGTGAGATATTTAGCAGATCCAGGTCACTATTTTTTCCCATTGTAGGAACTATGTTGTATTTCCCAGGAAAACAGTATAATAATGGAAATAATACATTTTCTTTATTTAAATTAAGATATTTAATCCTAAGGATTTTAAATTAGCTGTCCTAAATTATTGTTAATTATTTATGTTTAAAATTAGAGTTTTAATTTTATGTATGTAAACTCGTTTATATGAATTATATTCCTAGATAAATTCAATTTGTCTTAGTTTTGGAGTCCAAAATTAGAAATTATCCATTACACTAGCATTAGAAACAGAAATTGAGTCAGTTCTTCCCCTCGCCCACCGGCTTTATAATTTCCATCAAACTCAGTGGGAATTTTCCAGTGTGTTGTTGAAAAAAGTGGGCTAATTAAGAACTACCATATGAGATATTACACATTAATTTTATGGCATTCATTTTTATTTAATTTATGAAATAACATTAATTTTTCTGATTACCACAGTAATACATATTAATTGCTGTCAATGTAGTGAATACATAAGACTAAAAAGAAGTTAAATAATTATAATCTCAGTTCTGGAGAACAAGCTGGTATACATTTTCTAGTTACTTTTTCTATGTATGTGTCCAAAGGATACCTATAATTTAATGGTGTCTCATTCTGTAATGCTATTTAGTGATTGCTTTTTGGATATATCATAATAAACTTTTACTATAAGAATTCAGTATTTGCCTAACATTATTCTTAGTAGATTTATCATTTTTGGTGTAATTATGCCTTAGGTGTTGGACAAAAATCAGATCAGATGTGAGGAATGCTGAAAATGAAATGTATGTATCTACGACTTCTACTC
The DNA here is from genome assembly GCF_047675955.1 of Chlorocebus sabaeus. Taxonomy (NCBI): domain Eukaryota; kingdom Metazoa; phylum Chordata; class Mammalia; order Primates; family Cercopithecidae; genus Chlorocebus; species Chlorocebus sabaeus. The sequence continues at coordinate 14,422,198 of NC_132933.1, read as the reverse complement.
ATAAGCTTTATCAAGCTAAAAAAGGTAAGAGAACAGATTGGCATAGGACATACCCTGAGGTAGGGTGGCTTCTGAATGTCCCTTTTCTGTCCATTGTCAGGAATTTGTTAGATCCATGGTGTCCTGAGCAAAAGAGTTTCTAGGCTTTTATTTTGACCTCTGCTTAAAGGGTCACGTAAGTTCCCCAAAGCATCATATACTAGCCCCAAAGTGAATACTTTTGCTACTCAAGAAGTACCATTCATTACTAAGGCTTAGCTTTAAAATTCCAGGTCCTAAAATAATTGTTCTTTCACATTTATTTGCAAGCATAGCATTTTCATTCATCTGGGTCTGTGCATCAGGTTATACAATGGCCCTTTGTCTATGCCTATATTGCAACTAGCAATTTTTTATTTATGTCCAAGAAGGGGCATTCCTGGCTGTTACCAACTACGTGTGAGTGCATCAGTGATTTATCTAATCACTGCTCTGTTGTGTGACAGTGGGTTATTACCAATCTATTTCTAATATAAACAATGTTGCAATGAACATTATGTTAAAATATATTTATGTGCAAATCTGATTATTTCCCTAAAGTAAATGCCTGAAAGAGAAGTTGCTGGTTTAAAGGATTTGCATAATTTTAAGGTATTTGATACATACTGTGAAACAGCCTAATATAGTTAATGAGAATATTCCTTGTGTGCTTGAAAATGAGACTGGGCACAGTGGCTCAAGCCTGTAATCCCAGACCTTTGAGAGGCCAAGGCGAGTGGATGACCTGAGGTCAGGAGTTCAAGACCATCCAGCCTCATCAACATTGTGAAACCCCATCTCTACTAAAAATACAAAAATTAGCTGCCTGTGATGGCACATGCCTGTAATTCCAGCTACTTGGGAGGCTGAGGCAGGAGAATCCCTTCAACCTGGGAAGTGGAGGTTTCAGTGAGCCGAGATTGCACCATTGGACTCTAGCCGGGGCAACAAGAGCGAAACTCCTTCTTAAAAAAAAAAAAAAGAAAAGAAAAGAAAATGAAGTATATTTTTTGTTGGCTGAATATCAATTTTAAATGTAAACAAATCTACAGTCCATTACCTTAGTTTAAATTTTATCTGTTTGAACTACCAGGGTTTGAGAGGGATGCATTAAAATCTCCAAGTACATTTATCAGCTTAACTATTTGGCTGCATAGTTCTGCCATATGGTTTATTTCAAAGCTATATTATTAAGTGCATACATGCTCATGCTCATAGTCATTATATATTTTCCTTGATCTCTTGACCATTTACTGGTATATGATGACCTTTTCTTGAAATTAAAGTTTTTACGTCTTTTTTTTTTTTTTTCTGGTTCACATTTGCTCAATTTACAATTTCCTGTATTTTTATTTTTGAATGACTATATCTTTTTGCTCTAAATGTGTTTGCTGTAGATAATAAATATGTGTTTCTTAAAATAATCCAATCATTGAATCTCTTTTTATGATTCTAAAACAGATGTTGTAAGCTTCCTCTGTATAAGGCCAGATAGTAAAATATTTTCAGCATTGTGGGCCATATGGTATCTTTTCCAACTACTCAACTCTGCCATTATAGGATAAAAAACATTTATAGACAATATGTAAACAGGTGGGGTCCCTATAAAACTTTATGTTCTGTTGGGCCCTCAGGTCACAGTTTGCAGAAACTGGTTCTAGAGTTTAATCTATTTACATTTATTGTAGTTACTGTCATATTGGGACTTATGTCTGTCATCATAGTCTGTTTTCTATTTATCCTTCTATTTTTGTTGATTTTTTCCTTCTTTCCCATCTTTCACCTGGTTTGGAATTTGGATTTTGCTCCTATTGTTATCCTCCCTTCAACTTTTCTGCAATAATATTTTTAGTTCCAGATTATGATTAGATTTCCCCTTTAGTATATCTGTTCTCTTTCATGTATACTACACATTCATAGTCACAATGGCATATTGCATTTAGATTTACTTACATATATTTCAGTATTTTGTGTCACCTCTGTTTCTTTCCTTTCATCGTTGTTTCCTTTTTTAAGGCTTTGGCAGAGTTTATTAGATGTTTGATTGGGGTCCATTAGTCTTTTCTTGAAAATATTACTCAAAGAGAACTATGGGCACTATGTATGTCTTGCCTGGATTTGGGGGTCCCACTTTCTTTTTTTCACAGTAGTTTGCCCCTTAGCCTACAACTTCTAGTTTTTGGTATTAGAGATGACAAGTCCAATATTAATGTAATTTTTTTGAAAGTTACTTCCCTCTCCAGATGCTATGTGCATTTTTTGTTTTTTTTTTTAAGATCAGGATATGCCTAACTGTATATTCCTTAATGAGTCCCTTCTGGAAACCCCCATGTTGTTTTCAATAGGTACACTCAAATCTGTTCAATTATTTCCTTAATGATTACTTCATCTGTTGATTTTTCTCTTTCTGGAACCCCTATTAATTTCAGGGTCTATGCTCAAAGTTCCTCAGCTTTTCTAGCCAGATTTACATATCTTATTTTAGTTTTAGTTTATTTTTAATTGACACATAATTGTACATATTTGTGAAGTACAATGTAATGTTTCAATACATGTATACATTGTTTAGAAATCAGGGGGCCGAGCGTGTTGGCTGATGCCTGTAATCCCAGCATTTTGGGAGGCCGAGGCGGGCAGATCAGGAGGTCAAGAGATGGAGACCATCCTGGCCAATATGGTGAATCCCTGTCTTTACTAAAAATACAAAAATTAGCTGGGCGTGGTGGAACGCGCCTGTAGTCCCAGTTACTCGGGAGGCTGAGGCAGGAGAATCACTTGAACCCGGGAGGCAGAGGTTGCAGTGAGTCAAGATTGCACCACTGCACTCCAGCCTGGCAACAGAGTGAGACTCCATCTCAAAAAAAAAAAAAAAAAAAAGGAAATAAAATAAAATAAGTAAAATCAGGGTAATTAGCATATTTATTATTTTTTTGTGATAAGAATATTCAAAATCCTCTTTTTTGCTATTTTGAAATATATAATACATTATTGCTGACTATATTCACCATTCAGCACTATAAAATACCAGAACTTTTTTCTCCTGGCTAATTGTGACATACTCATTGACCAACTTCACCCTATCTCTCCTCCCCAGTACCCTCCTCAGCAACTGGTAACTGCTCTCTACTTCTATGAGGTCAGCGTTTTTAAGATTCCACATGTAAGTGAGGTTATGCAGTATTTGTCCTTCTGTGTCGGGCTTAGTTCACTTAAAATAATGTCTGTCCTCTAGGTTCATCCGTGTTGTTGCAAAAGACAGGTTTTTATTATTTCTTATGGCTGGATAGTATTCCATTGTGTACATGCACCACATTTTCTTTATGCATTTATTCACTGATGAACACTTAGGTTGATTCTGTATATTGGCTACTGTGAATGGTACTGCAATAAACATGAGAATGCAGATATCTCTTGGACATAATGATTCTATCTCCTTTGGATATATGCCCAGTACTGGGATTGCTGGATCATATGGTAGTTCCATTTTTAACATTTTTGGGAACCTTTATACTATTGGCCATAATGGCTGTACTAATTTACATGCTCATCAGCAGCATATAAAAGTTCACTTTTCACCACATAGGCACCAACATTTGTGGGGTTTTTTGGTCTTTTTCATGATAGCCATTCTAAAGAGTGTGAGATTATCTTATTGTGATTTTAATTTGCATTTCCCTAATAATTAGTGATGTTCAGCATTTTTTCATATACCTGTTGTTCACTTGTATATTTTCTTTTGAGAAATGTCTATTCAGGTCTTTTGCCCATTTTTAAATCAAATTATTTAGTTTTTGTTGTTGAGTTCTTTGAATTTGTTATGTATTCCAGATATACATTATATCCTTTATCAGCACATTGTTTGCAAATATTTCTCCCATTCTGTAGGTTGTATCTTTGCTCTTTTGATTGTTTCTTTTTCTGTGGAGAAGCTTTTTAGTTTGATTTAATCCCATTAGTCTATTTTTACTGTTGTTGCCTGTGCTTTTGAGTTCTTATCCAAAAAATCCTTGCCTAGACCAATGTCCTGAAGCATTTTCACTGTTTTCTTATACTAGCTTTATAGTTTCAGGTCTTGCATTTAAGCCTTTAATCCATTTTGAGTTGATTTTTGTATATGAGATGAAGAGACCTAGTCGTATTTTTTTGCATGTGGATATGAAGTTTTCCCATCATCATTTATCTTTTGAGATTTTTCTTCTGCTTGATCATCCAAGGATGTAATTTGTGTTCGGGAAGTAGTATCCCGTCTCATTTCATCATTTAAATGTTTTAATTCACATCTGATATTTTTATTGTTTCACAGTCTTTCAATGCCATAATTGAATTTCCTTTTTTTCTTTCTTTTTTTTTTTTTTTTTTTTTTTTTGAGACGGAGTGTTGCTCTCTTACCCAGGCTGGAGTGGAATGGTGTGATGTGGGCTCACTGCAACCTCAGCCTCCTGGGTTCAAGCAATTCTCTTGCCTCAGCCTCCAGAGTAGGTGGGATTACAAGCGCACACCACCATGCTGGGCTAATTTTTGTATTTTGTTAGTAGAGACGAGGTTTCACCATGTTGGCCAGGCTAGTCTTGAACTCCTGACCTTGTGATACTCCCACCTCAGCCTCCCAACGTGTTGGGATTACAGGCATGAGCCACCATGCCAGGCTGAATTTCTTTAAGTGTTTTTTATTTATTTTTTCGTGTGTATGTGTGTGTTTTATCTTTTTATTTATTTATTTATTTTTTATTGTGCTTTAAGTTCTAGGGTACATGTGCACAACATGCAGGTTTGTTACATATGTATACATGTGCCATGTTGGTGTGCTGCACCCATTAACTCGGCATTTACATTAGGTATATCTCCTAATGCTATCCCTCCCTCCTCCCCCCACCCAATGACAGGCCCTGGTGTGTGATGTTCCCCTTCCTGTGTCCAGCTGTTCTCACTGTTCAATTCCCACCTATGAGTGAGAACATGCTGTGTTTCATTTTCTGTTCTTGCGATAGTTTGCTGAGAATGATGGTTTCCAGCTGCATCCATGTCTCTACAAAGGACATGAACTCATCCCTTTCTATGGCTGCATAGTATTCCATGGTATATATGTGCCACATTTTCTTAATCCTGTCTGTCATTGATGGACATTTTGGTAGGTTCCAAGTCTTTGCTATTGTGAATAGTGCCGCAATAAACATACGTGTGCATGTGTCTTTATAGCAGCATGATTTATAATCCTTTGGGTGTATACCCAGTAATGGGATGGCTGGGTCATATGGTACTTCTAGTTCTAGATCCTTGAGGAATCGCCATACTGTCTTCCACAATGGTTGAACTAGTTTACACTCCCACCAACAGTGTAAAAGTGTTCCTATTTCTCCACATCCTCTCCAGCACCTGTTGTTTCCTGACTTTTTAATGATCACCATTCTAACTGGTATGAGACGGCATCTCCTTTGTGGTTTTGATTTGCATTTCTGTGATGGCCAGTGATGATGTGCATTTTTTCATGTGTTTGTTGGCTGCATAAATGTCTTCTTTTGAGAAGTGTCTGTTCATATCCTTTGCCCACTTTTTGATGGGGTTGTTTGTTTTTTTCTTGTAAATTTGTTTGAGTTCTTTGTAGGTTCTGGATATTAGCCCTTTGTCAGATAAGTAGATTGCAAAAATTTTCTCCGTTCTGTAGGTTGCCTGTTCACTCTGATGGTAGTTTCTTTTGCTGTGCAGAAGCTCTTTAGTTTAATTAGATCCCATTTGTCAATTTTGGCTTTTGTTGCCATTGCTTTTGGTGTTTTAGACATGAAGTCCTTGCCCATGTCTATGTCCTGAATGGTATTGCCTAGGTTTTCTTCTAGGGTTTTTATGGTTTTAGGTCTAACATTTAAGTCTCTAATCCATCTTGAATTAATTTTCGTATAAGGTGTCAGTAAGGGATCCAGTTTCAGCTTTCTACATATGGCTAGCCAGTTTTCCCAGCACCATTTATTAAATAGGGAATCCTTTCCTCATTTCTTGTTTGTCTCAGGTTTGTCAAAGATCAGATGGTTGTAGACATGTGTTATTATTTCTGAGGACTCTATTCTGTTCCATTGGTCTATATCTCTGTTTTGGTACCAGTACCATGCTGTTTTGGTTACTGTCGCCTTGTAGTATAGTTTGAAGTCAGGTAGTGTGATGCCTCCAGCTTTGTTCTTTTGGCTTAGGATTGTCTTGGCAATGGAGGCTCTTTTTTGATTCCATATGAACTTTAAAGTAGTTTTTTCCAATTCTGTGAAGAAAGTCATTGGTAGCTTGATGGGGATGGCATTGAATCTATAAATTACCTTGGGCAGTATGGCCATTTTTACAATATTGATTCTTCCTATCTATGAGCATGGAATGTTCTTCCATTTGTTTGTGTCCTCTTTTATTTCACTGAGCAGTGGTTTGTAGTTCTCCTTGAAGAGGTCCTTCACATCCCTTGTACGTTGGATTCCCAGGTATTTTATTCTCTTTGAAGCAATTGTGAATGGGAGTTCACTCACGATTTGGCTCTCTGTTTGTCTGTTATTGGTGTATAAGAATGCTTGTGATTTTTGCACATTGATTTTGTATCCTGAGACTGCTGAAGTTGCTTATCAGCTTAAGGAGATTTTGGGCTGAGACGATGGGGTTTTCTAAATATACGATCATGTCATCTGCAAACAGTGACAATTTGACTTCCTGTTTTCCTAATTGAATACCCTTTATTTCTTTCTCCTGCCTTATTGCCTTGGCCAGCACTTCCAACACTATGTTGAATAGGAGTGGTGAGAGAGGGCATCCCTGTCTTGTGCCACTTTTCAAAGGGAAAGCTTCCAGTTTTTGCCCATTCAGTATGATATTGGCTATGGTTTTGTCATAAATAGCTCTTATTATTTTGATATACGTTCCATCAATACCTAATTTATTGAGAGTTTTTAGCATGAAGGGCTCTTGAATATTGTCATTGGACTTTTCTGCATCTGTTGAGATAATCATGTGGTTTTTGTCTTTGGTTCTGTTTATATGCTGGATTACCTTTGTTGATTTGCGTACGTTGAACCAGCCTTGCTTCCCAGGGATGAAGCCCACTTGATCATGGTGGATAAGCTTTTTGATGTGCTGCTGGATTCGGTTTGTCAGTATTTTATTGAGGTTTTTTGCATCGATGTTCGTCAGGGATATTGGTCTAGAATTCTCTTTTTTTGTTGTATCTCTGCCAGCCTTTGGTATCAGGATGATGTTGGCCTCATAAAATGAGCTAGGGAGGATTCCCTCTTTTTCTATTGAATGGAATAGTTTCAGAAGGAATGATACCAGCTCCTCCTTGTGCCTCTGGTAGAATTCAGCTGTGAATCCGTCTGGTCCTGGACTTCTTGTGGTTGGTAGGCTATTAATTATTGCCTCAATTTCAGAGCCTGTTATTGGTCTGTTCAGGGATTCAACTTCTTCCTGGTTTGTACTTGGGAGAGTGTATGTGTCCAGGAATTTATTCTAGATTTTCTAGTTTATTTGCATAGAGATGTTTATAGTATTCTCTGATGGTAGTTTGTATTTCTGTGGGATCAGTGGTGATATCCCCTTTATCATTTTTTATTGTGTCTATTTGATTCTTCTCTCTTTTCTTCTTTATTAGTCTTGTTAGCGGTCTATCAATTGTGTTGATCTTTTCAAAAAACCAGCTCCTGGATTCATTGATTTTTTGAAGGGTATTTTGTGTCTTTTTCTCCTTCAGTTCTGCTCTGATCTTAATTATTTCTTGCTTTCTGCTAGCTTTTGAATGTGTTTGCTCTTGCTTCTCTAGTTCTTTTCATTGTGATGTTAGGCTGTCAATTTTAGATCTTCCCTGCTTTCTCTTGTGGGCATTTAGTGCTATAAATTTCCCTCTATACATTGCTTTAAACGTGTCCCAGAGATTCTGGTATGTTGTGTCTTTGTTCTCGTTGGTTTCAAAGAACATCTTTATTTCTGCCTTCATTTTGTTATGTACCCAGTAGTCATTCAGGAGCAGATTGTTCAGTTTCCATGTAGTTGAGCGGTTTTGAGTGAGTTTCTTAATCTTGAGTTCTAGTTTGATTGCACTGTGGTCTGAGAGAGAGTTTGTTATAATTTCTGTTCTTTTACATTTCCTGAGGAGTGCTTTACTTTCAACTATGTGATTAATTTTGGAATAAGTGCGATGTGGTGCTGAGAAGAATGTATATTCTGTTGATTTAGGGTGGAGAGTTCTATAGATCTCTATTAGGTCTGCTTGGTGCAGAGTTGAGTTCAATTCCTGGATATCCTTGTTAACTTTCTGTCTCGTTGATCTGTCTAATGTTGACAGTGGGGTGGTAAAGTCTCCCATTATTATTGTGTGTGAGTCTAAGTCTCTTTTTAAGTCTCTGAGGACTTGCTTTATGAATCTGGGTGCTCCTGTGTTGTGTGCATAGATATTTAGGATGGTTAGCTCTTCTTGTTGAATTGATCCCTTTACCATTAGGTAATGGCCTTCTTTGTCTCTTTTGATCTTTGTTGGTTTAATGTCTGTTTTATCAGAGACTAGGATTGCACCCCTGCCTTTTTTTGTTTTCCATTTGGTTGTTAGATCTTCCTCCATCCCTGTATTTTGAGCCTATGTGTGTCTCTGCATGTGAGATGGGTCTCCTGAATATAGCACACTGATGGGTCTTGACTCTTTATCCAATTTGCCAGTCTGTGTCTTTTAATTGGAGCTTTTAGTACATTTACATTTAAGGTTAATATTGTTATGTGTGAATTTGATCCTGTCATTATGATGTTAGCTGGTTATTTTGCTTGTTAGTTGATGCAGTTTCTTCCTAGCATTGTTGGCCTTTACATTTTGACATGTTTTTGCAGTGGCTGGTACCGGTTGTTACTTTCTATGTGTAGTGCTTCCTACAGGAGCTCTTGTAGGGCCGGCCTGGTGCTGACAAAATCTCTCAGCATTTGCTTGTCTATAAAGGATTTTATTTCTCCTTCACTTATGAAACTTAGTTTGGCTGGATATGAAATTCTGGGTTGAAAATTCTGTTCTTTAAGAATGTTGAATATTGGCCCCCACACTCTTCTGGCTTGTAGAGTTTCTGCTGAGGGATCCACTGTTAGTCTGATGGGCTTCCCTTTGTGGGTAACCCAACCTTTCTCTCTGGCCGCCCTTAACATTTTTTCCTTCATTTCAACTTTGGTGAATCTGACAATTATGTGTCTTGGAGTTGCTCTTCTCAAGGAGTATCTTTGTGGCCTTCTGTGTATTTCCTGAATTAGAATGTTGGCCTGCCTTGCTAGGTAGGGAAGTTCTCCTGTGTAATATCCTGCAGAGTGTTTTCCAACTTGGTTCCATTCTCGTCGTCACTTTCAGGCACACCAATCAGATGTAGATGTGGTCTTTTCACATAGTCCCATATTTCTTGGAGACTTTGTTCATTTCTTTTTACTCTTTTTTCTTTAATCTTCTCTTCTCACTTCATTCATTTGATCTTCAGTCACTGATACCCTTTATTCAAGTTGATCGAATCGGTTACTGAAGCTTGTGCATTTGTCACGTAGTTCTCGTGCTGTGGTTTTCAGCTCTGTCAGGTCATTTAAGTACTTCTCTACATTGGTTATTCTAGTAGCCATTCGTCTAATCTTTTTTCAAGGTTTTTAGCTTCTTTGCGATGGGTTCGAACTTCCTCCTGTAGCTCAGAGAGGTTTGATCGTCTGAAGCCTTCTTCTCTGAGCTCGTCAAAGTCATTCTCCATCCAGCTTTGTTCCATTGCTGGCAAGGAGCTGCATTCCTTTGGAGGGGGAGAGGCGCTGTGATTTTTAGAATTTTCAGCTTTTCTGCTCTGTTTTTTCCCTATCTTTGTGGTTTTGTCTACCTTTGGTCTTTGATGATGGTGACATACAGATGGGGTTTTGGTATGGATGTCCTTTCTGTTTGTTAGTTTTCCTTCTAACAATCAGGACCCTCAGCTGCAGTTCTGTTGGAGTTTGCTGGAGGTCCACTCCAGACCCTGTTTGCCTGGGTATCAGCAGCAGAGGCTGCAGAGTAGTGAATATTGCTGAACAGCAAACTCTGGAAGCTTCATCTCAGAGGGATACCCGGCCCTGTGAGGTGTCAGTCTGCCCCTACTAGGGGTTGCCTCCCGGTTAGGCCACTCGGAGGTCAGGGACCCACTTGAGGAGGTTGTCTGTGCGTTCTCAGATCTCCAACTCCGTGCTGGGAGAACCACTACTCTCTTCAAAGCTGTCAGACAGGGACATTTACATCTGCAGAGGTTTCTGCTGCCTTTTGTTTGGCTATGCCCTGTCCCCAGAGGTGGAGTCTACAGAGGGAGGCAGGCCTCCTTGAGCTGCATCGGATTCCACCCAGGTTGAGCTTCCCGGCTGCTTTGTTTATCTCCTCAAGCCTCAGCAATGGCGGGTGCCCCTCTGGCAGCGTCGCTACCACATTGCAGTTTGATCTCAGACTGCTGTGCTAGCAATGAGGGAGGCCCCGTGGGCATGGGACCCTCCAAGCCAGGCGCGGGATATAATCTCCTGATCTGCCATTTGCTAAGACCCTTGAAAAAGCGCAGTATTAGGGTGGGAGTGACCCAATTTTCCAGGTGTTGTGTGTCATGGTTTCCCTTGGATAGGAAAGGGAATTCCCTTACCCCTTGTGCTTCCTGGGTGAGGCGATGCCTCACTCTGCTTCGGCTCTCGCTCGGTGGACCGCACCCACTGTCCGGCACACCCCAGTGAGATGAACCTGGTGCCTCAGTTGGAAATGCAGAAATCACCTGTCTTCTGTGTGGCTCTTGCTGGGAGCTGTAGCCTGGAGGTCATCTTGGAACTGCCCCAAGCGTTTTATATTATTAACATATTTTTATTGTCATCCATCTCTGCCAGCAGCTTCATTTCACTAGTAACTTGTTCTCTTGCTTTTTCATTCTTTGCAAGAATTTCCACTCTGTCCCATTAGGCATATAGAAGGCTCAGAGCATCTTATAATCTTCTGTAGCACAGTGGGAGCTAGGGTTACCACTTCCCATCCTGCAGGAGGACTCACAGATATTCTCTGGCTAAACTCTTTCTAGCAACTTCTCACCCCTGACTGGCAGATCATGAAGCTCTAGTCTGAGCAGATAGCTACAGCACAGTCATCCTCTAATTTTGTGAGGACCCCAGCATACATAGGGCTTGGTTTTTATAGTCTTGGAGTTTCATAGATATTTCTGCCTCAGCAGCAGTCTTGTAAGTAGAGTAGACTTGTAGTTGAATTAGAATTGGGAGGTGAGGGTTGCACAGATATATGTTAAAGGCGGCATCTTCCCACAGCCTTTTTCCTGATTCCATCAACAATTCCTCACATAAACCTCCAATTTGTAAATGCCTCCAGGTCATAGTAATATTTGTAGCATTTATGATTGACAGGTTTCTGCCCCCAAGCAACTGCAGACACTCATATTTGGAAACTTGAAGATAACACTATTTGAAAGTAACCTTCTGGGGCCAGGTGTGGTGGCTCATGCCTGCAATCCCAGCACTTTGGGCAGCCGAGGCGGGCAGATCACCTGAAGTCAGGAGTTCGAGACCAGCTTGGCCAACATGGTGAAACCCTGTCTTTACTAAAAATACAAAAATTAGCTAGGTGTGGTGGCAGGCTTCTGTAGTCCCAGCTACTCGGGAGGCTGAGGCACGAGTATCACTTGAACCTGGGAAGCGGAGATTGTGGTGAGCCGAGGTTGTGCCACTACACTGCAGCCTGGGAGACAGATCAAGACTCCATCTAAAAATAAATAAGTAAATAAAATAAACTTCTGAGAAAATAAACTTCCTGATATTTCCTTAAAACCCATATTATTTTAGTTATTATAAACTAAATTACATACAAACTTTACTTGTTTATCTTCTTAACAATTAGAGCAGGAAAGTTTGAAATTGCAGGCAAAATAGAGGTAAAGTAAGATTTTTTTACTCCCCAGAAACCTGGAAATGAAATAAAATATTTTACAACTTTTCAGGTAAAGAAAAGTAATATTGTGTCAAGTGTCAATCCATGAAGCAAGATAAATGAAAATAAAAAATAATGAAATAGCCAATGTTTATACCAGTATTAGTCTGTTCTCATGTTGTTAATAAAGACATACCTGAGACTTGGTAATTTATAAAGGAAAAAGGTTTAATGGACTCACAGCTCCACGTGGCTGGGGAGACCTCACAATCATGGTGGAAGATGAAGGAAGAGCAAAGGGACGTCTTACATGGTGGCAGGCAAAGAGCATAGGAGAATCAAGCAAAAAGGAAAACCCCTTATAAAAGCATCAGATCCGTGAGACTTATTCCCTACCATGAGAACAGTATGGGGGAAACAGCCCCCATAATTCAATTATCTCCCACTGACTCCCTCCCACAACACGTAGAAATTATGAAAGCTGGCTGGGCGCGGTGGCTCATGCCTGTAATCCCAGCACTTTGGGAGGCCAAGGCAGGTGGATCACCTGAGGTCAGGAGTTCGAGATCAGCTTGGCCAACGTGGCAAAATTCTGTCTCTACTAAAAATATAAAAATTAGCCAGGTGTGGTAGCACATGCCTGTAATCTCAGCTACTCTGTAGGCTGAGGCAGGAGAATCGCTTGAACCTGGGAGACGGAGTTTGCAGTGAGCCGAGATTGTGCCACTGCACTCCAGCCTGGGTGACAGAGACAGACTCCATCTCAAAAAAAAAAAAAAAAAAAATTATGGGAGCTACAATTCAAGATGAGATTTGGGTGGAGACACAGCCAAACCATAAAAATACTTCATTTTCCCCAGAGCATTTATTCTTTAGAGTGATGGAAAAATGGACCCCTAAGAGGATGGTGTTTAACAATTTTGCAGAAAGTACCTTCTGGTAGCTACTGTAATGTTAGGCCACTTTTTCCCAGGATCCAAAATTTACTGTAGCATTTCATTGACTTATAGCTACTGTGACCATAGATTTTGAATTTTCTAGAAAGTTTTAATTTGGAAATTTCTGTAATATTGTCCAGCCATATTTTGTAGCACTAGGTTCAGAAATATGACCTGTTTGTTGCCTTTGAATTTTGTGGCAGAGTTTCTTCAAGGTTATAGAGGATGAACATCTATTAACTAGGTGATGAATAGGTAATGGATTTCGAACCTCTAGCCTGCTTAGTAATTCCTTCCATGTAAAATGATCTTCCTTTTATGAAAATCTAGTCTTGACAGTGATATAGAAAAAAAAACCCTAATTTAAATGGACAGATAATTCCCTAATGTATTACCAGAAAAGTGGCTCCATTTCTGTTGTTATCTGTTCTGACTACCACTGAGCAAATAATGTTTAATCTCAATTATAAAGACTTGGAATAAGTGAAGGCCAGAAATCATTAAAAATGTACTGGGTTTAATATAACATTTTATTTTAATGCTCTTTTTGCTTCTTTTCATTTAACCTTTCCAATGACCTAGCATGCTCAGGCATGACATAGAATAACTAAAGGAAGAAGTACACTTAATTGAAGTTCATAAGAATCCATCTGAAAAGGAATTTTTCATCTTTTGTAATTTATTGCGTTAAACATAATATGTTTTATAAGTATAACATGTTTTGGTTGCATTTTAATTACTTGTTCAGAAATATATCATGGACTAATTTTTCTAATATATGATATGAAGCTATGTTGTCTACTATAGTAGCAACTAGCCACAAATGATTGCACATTTGTCGTGTGGCCAGTTCAAATAGGAATGTGCTGCAAAGGTAAAATGCATGCTGCATTTTGAAGACTTAGTACAAATAAGATAATGTATAATATGACATTAATACATTTTATATCAAATACATAGGAAATGACAATATGTTAGATATATTGGGTTAAATCAAGCATGAATTAAAATAATTTCAACTATTTCTTTTTATGTGTTTATTATGGCTATTAGGAAACTATATGACATAACTAGCTTATGTTATATTTCTATTAGTCAGCACTTGTATAGAGAAAAATAGATTTTTAAATGATTTAAAGGACCAGCTGATAAAAAGCTTTTTGCTGCTATTGTCTCTGTTAGAGAGGATTTCAAGAAAGACTTGGGCTACTCCAGAAAAGCTAGTCAGCTCCTGGTCTTCCATCAGAAAAATACCAGTGTCAGTGTGCTATAGACAGGCCCCAGGTCACATTTTACTATTTGTGACTTAACTGTGTTTGAGTCATATTTAGTGCTCCATAAATGTTTATTGAATTAATAACGACTTACAGTTGTAATTCATTGGCATGAGAATCAGAAATACTGAGTTTTATTTCCAACTCTGTCCCAACTAGCTCTGTGACCTTGCACAAAAAAACCTCCTCTTTCCTTATTTCATTTTTTTTTTGTTTGTTTGTTTGTTTTTGAGACAGAATCTTGCTCTGACGCCCAGTTTGGAGTGCAATGGTGCGATCTTGGCTCACTGCAACCTCTGCCTCCCAGGTTCAAGCGATTCTCCCTGCCTCAGCCTCCCCAGTAGCTGAGATTACAGGCGCCTGCCACCACACCGGGCTAACTTTTGTATTTTTAGTAGAGATGGAGTTTTGCCATGTTGGCCAGGCTGACCTTGAACTCCTGACCTCAGGTGATCTGCCTGCCTCAGCCTCTCAAAGTGCTGGGCTTACAGGCCTGGGCCACCACGCTCGGCCTCCTTATCTCATTTTTTTTCCATCATAAAATGAGAAGGTTTAATATGATGACTGAATAATTTTCAACTCAGACATATTGTGGTACTATTATGTGACTCTGTATTGCTAGTCTACTAGGCAGTTAGAGTTTCCATTTCTAAAGTGGCAAATAAGTTTCTTCTTTAGTCAGGAGTTTATTTTACATGTGTGTACCCTCTGATATTGACTGTCTTTTCTTGAATATGCTAACATAGGTTTCTGGAGCCTGCAAAGAACCACCCTTCTGTCATCTTTATCTAATAAATAAAATATTCTCGTCTCTTGTTTTCTCTCTCTCCTGTCTACAAAATTAAACTCTTTGATTGTCACCCTTCTTGGAATTTTAACTTTGATTTTGCAGTAGAATATACCCAACTCGTCACCTGAAGAGTTTCAGTTCAGATGAGAAGATTAGGGCTTTGAGGCATAGTGATGGCTTACTGTGATGCCCTACCTTGTTTTAACCTGATTGTCTTTCTCAGCTGAGAGAGTCGGACAGACTCCATTTTTGTTTCTTCACTTGCAGTCCCCCTTATCCCCCTCCCTTAAGGACATAACTAGTGCAAGCTGACTCCAACCACGTCCAGGAATGCACTTACTGATAAGATATAGAGGCAAGCTGAACCAGTAGCTCCTGGGGACGTGCTCGGTTGATGATACCCAAAACCCCTGCATTATCTCTTTGTGATAGTTTAAGCCCCTGCACCTGGAACTGTTTATTTTTCTGTAACTGTTTCTGTAACCATTCATCTTTTTAACTTTTTGCCTGTTCTGCTTTTGTAAAAATTGCTTCAACTAAACTCCTCCTCCCCTATTTAGACCAAATTATAAAAAGAAATCTAGCCTCTTCTTCAGAGCCAAGAGAATTTTGAGCTCAAGCCATCTCTCGGTCGCTGGCAATAAAGGACTCCTGAATTAGTCTCATAGTGTGGCATTTCTCTATAACTCGTTCGGTTATAACATTTGGAGGCCCCAGTGAGATCTGCCACTGGGTGAAGACCGGACTCGTTCCGGGCTCTTCTGGACAGACGGCGGGCTTATAGGGGAGGCGCCATCTGAAGATGTTCCAGGGCCCCATAGGCGGAGGGGAACGGATCGACTGCCAGTTTGCCCAACCAAATTCAGCTCCTGAGTCCTCAGTCTCTGGTCCCAGGAAGGTAAGTCAGATCTGACTCTGCCTCTCTGGGAGGGAAACTTCCCTGAGGAGGGTCCTCCCTCAGACTCTGTCCGCACTCCAGGACAATGGAGGACACAGTGCTGGTTTCTGTCCGGCTTCTCTGTTAAGTGTAGTCAATCTCTCTCTTCTCCTCCTCTAGTTCAGGTCTCTAGGAGACCTCTGTTTTTAGAACGGGTATAAAACATTGTAATAAACTCTGTGTGAGTGAGTGAGTGAATGTGGAGTTCAAGGGCTTGCACTTGAATTTCCAGTTTGTAGCTCCACAATGAAAGCTACAGAGTTCGAGAGGGCCCTCACCTGCGGTTCCATGGCAACCTCATAAGGTTTAGGGCAGCGTCGGGCATAGCTCGATCCAAGCCTGGGGTTTATACCAGCCTGCCAATGGCAAGAGGAGCCTAAGTCCCTGCGAGAGGAGTAGCCAGGCGGGCATCTGACTGATTCCATCATGGGACCCCCTCCCCTTGTCTGTCTATAAAAATAATTGCCATAATTGTTTGTATACCCCACTGTCTGTTGTCTTGTTTGGTGTCTGTCTAAATTTCATATGTCAGGTCATTGATACTGCCCAAGACGACTGGGCAAGGACTTCTTCAAGGTCCTCAGTACCAATCTTCTTCTATCCCAGGAGGTCAAATCTCTCATTAGTCATTTGGGCTGGCCATCCCAGTCCTGTCTTTTCTGTCAGAAACAAATCAGGTGTTGTTATGAGGAGGGGTGTGGAAGACATTTGCCCATTTGGGATTTCTGGCATCATATAGATTGCTGGTATTTAGATTGCCATACCCCACGCCCCGACGACTGGTCCATCTTCTCCTTAGACCAGTGGTGGATCCAAAATAGCCACCCTGCTGACCTCCTTGCTCACCTTTTCTGTCATCCCGTAACTTTTCCCGTGCCCTTAAATAAGGCACTGCGCAGAGAAAGCTACGCCCATACTCCTTTGCTCTGTCTGGACTCTTATTTTATCCCTCCGTGGTTACTCCAACCTTTCAGAAGATCCGAGTGGCCCCTTTCCTCCTCATCCCCATTCCTTACTCCACACATCTCGTTTTCCTGTGTTGCAGCAAGTCCAGCACCTCCAAGATTTGGCTCTGTGCTCCCTCCTTAAACCCTTGAAGGAAAAGGCCAAGTTTGAACTTTTGGCCTTCGAGTCTTGGAGACACCAAAGATATTTATAAGTCAAAAAGGAGTAGGGGATCACGATGTAGGTCCCACTGGCCTCGGACCCGCCTTTTATCCTCTCCCTTGATCTCAAAACTTGAGGAGATAGACCTTATGTGGCAAGAAGTGTTGGCTATAGTTGTTTTCCTACTTCTTCTAGTTATAATACTTCTGTTCTTCTGATACTACAGCCCCCAAGGCCGTGAATATCTCTGTCCATGCTGGGTTTAATATTTCTGCTTAAACCTTGTTAAATTGCCTCCAGAATGGACAACTCTTCTTCCCGGTCCCGTAGAGATTGAAGTCCTCTCCAAGGTATGTTGCAGAATTTCTCTCTGGGCTTCTCAGAGGATTACAGAGTCTACTTTAAAAAAGGCAAACTCCGGACACTCTGTGAAGTAGAATGGCCAAAGTTTGGAACCGTGTGGCCCCCAGAAGCATCACTAAACCTCACAGCTGCTCAGGATGTGTGGCAGGTCATTGCTGGAACTCCTGGTCACCTCAAACAGTTTCCCTACATTGATCAATGGCTGAGTTTAGTCTGGAGCCCTCCTCCATGGCTCTGCTCATGCACCATTCATAATCCTACCTCCAAGGTCCTTTTGAGCCAGACCTCACTTCCGCCCTGACCCTCAGCTCCCTCGGCTCCTCCTGTACTGCCTCCTTCTGAAGAAGAGAAAAGTTTTCCTCACCCATGTCTGCTGCCCTACAACCCTCCTGCTCCCCCAGAATCTTCCCTTGTCTCCTCGACTACATCCCCTGTGGCCTCTCCGCCTATAGCCACACAATTACGGCCTCAGCCAGAGGAGGTGACCCCCCTAATCCTGCTGAGAGAAGCCCAAATCCCTCTGGACAGTGAGCACTCTGCTCCCTTTTTAGTTTATGTCCCCTTCTCTACTTCTGACCTGTACAATTGGAAGGCTCATAATCCCCCATTTTTTCTGAAAAGCCCCAGGTTTTGACCTCACTGATGGAGTCCGTGCTCCAGACTCACCGGCCCACATGGGATGAGTGTCAGCAACTCCATTTAACCCTTTTCACCTCTGAAGAGAGGGACCGTATCCGAAGAGAGGCCAGAAAGTATTTCCTTATATCAGCCAGTAGACCAGAGGAGGAAGCCCAAGACCTCCTTGAGGAAGTTTTTCCCTCTACCCAGTCTGATTGGGATCCAAAGTCCTCGAGTGGGAAGAGAGCTTTGGAAAATTTTCACCAGTATCTCCTTGCGGGTATCAAGGGAGCCGCTCGAAAACCCATGAATCTGTCCAAGACAACTGAAGTTGTCCAGGGGCCTGATGAGTCACCAGGAGCGTTTCTAGAACACCTCCTGGAGGCCTATTGGATTTATACCCCTTTCGACCCGGCGGCTCCCGAAAATAGCCGTGCTGTTAATTTGGCATTTGTGACTCAGGCAGCCCCTGATATTAAAATAAAATTACAAAAGCTGGAAGGATTTGCTGGAATGAACACCAGCCAACTTTTAGAAATAGCCCAGAAAGTTTTTGACAATCGAGAGTTTAAAAGGCAAAAATAGGCAGCTCAGGCAGCTGAAAGGGCTGCTGACAAAGCATCAAAGAGACAGGCAAAGATCTTAGTAGCCACTATCCAAGGAGTCAAGAAGGAAGGGCCTCCACCACAAAGCACTGGCCAGGGGACCCCGGGTCCCCGCCAGAAAGGCCAAAAAGGTGAGCGGGCTCCCCTACAAAGAAACCAATGTGCTTATTGCAAGCAGATTGGACACTGGAAAAAGGAATGCCCATTAAAACCAGAGAACAAAAAGATCCTCACCCTCCCTGCTGCAGAGGAATCTGATGATTGACGGGACTGGGGCTCCCTCTCCCTTGGCCCCCGGGAGCCCATGGTGACTGCCACAGTGTGGGGCCAGCCTGTAAGCTTCCTAATTGACACTGGGGCAGAACACTCTGTACTGCAGACACCCTCGGGCAGTGTCTCTAATAAGAAGGTGGCTATGCAAGGGGCCACACACAGATACAAATAACTCTAAAACAAAGAACATATAAGAAGTGCCAGTAGAATTCAGAGAAGACAGGCTAGAAGCAGGAAGGAAAGCTTCAGGAAATACTTGAACATGGAAGGAAAGAGAAGCAAGTAAAGCATTAAAGGCAGAAGGAAGAATGTAAGAAAGGGAATAAGGCAAAAATAGGAGCCAAGTTAGTGGAACAGCCAATACTCCCATTTGAATTGATATTCAATCAGAGGATTAGTAAATGAACTTTGTAAAATTACTTTAGAGTTTCAAGGGAACTCTAATGGGAAACACTGCAGATGTGAAAGATCTACAGTGTGATGGCAAGAGCTGTGGACAGGCAGAGGTGGAGCAAGATTGCAGAATAGAAGGCTCCACCATTCGTCCCCCCCACAAGGATATCAGGTTAACAACTACCTACACAGATAAAAACACCTTTACAAGAACCAAAAATTAGATGGGCACTCATAGTACCTGGTTTTAACTTATATGACTGAAAGAGGCAATGAAGAGATAGGGTCACCTAAATCAGTTAAAGGTCCAATTGGCTTAGGAGGGCTCCATGGGACAAGGATTTTTTTCTGGGTGGTGAACATAGTTCCAACATCAAATCCCAAGATATAAAGCCTTAATCCCCATGACATGCCGTAATACCTTTGAGCTGAACTAGGGTTATGGATAGTTATAGTAAGAGGGTTACAATTTCCCATAGTACATGGTCTAGGAGGGGGAGTGTGAGTTATGGAGAGGGTTGAAGACCGGGTTGATCCTCTAGGGTAAGTGGCTAAGGTTACACATGTCCAGGAAGGGCAGAAAACCAGGTAAGAATCTCGACAACTAGAGTCAGGGTGATTTCCAGGACAGAGGTAAAAATCAGTGCTCTGGAGTCCTTTTCCTACACCTTTGGAGCTTCCACATCCAGTCCGGCTTCCAGTATGTCCAAACCCTACAGCGAGGTTGACACTCCCTGCTCCCGTGATTGACAGATTGCTTTGCTCTTCGAGGGTATGGGCAGGCTCTGGGAACAAAGCACATAAATCGATTGCAAAAGAGACTTCCTTGGAGATACCCACCTTCCAGGTGGTGTTTGCAAACACACATCCTGTCATGAAAGAAGTGAGGAGAAAAGAGTAGGAAGGGACAGAAGGCATGACAGGTAGAAACAAACAAAAGAGGTAAATAAAAAGAAGTAATTTGATGGCTTCGCTCGACTTAGGTGCAGTTTTAAGGGGCCTGACCCAGACTTGGGGACCCATGTTTCTTGCTGGGCTTTGTTGGCCTTTTTGATGTGAGAGTGATGAATCCAAGCAGGAATGCTGTCCACTTTCAGAGCCGTCAGCATGGTGAGGATGACAGTATGAAGTCCTTTCCAGACAGGAGTGAGTCCTTCTTTCTGGAACTTTTTAACATACACCAGGTTCCCCGGCCGGAAAGAGTGTCAGGGTCCCGTCTGGTCAGGAACTGGATTGGGGTGTGCTCCCCGGACAAGCAGCTGGATGATGTCTCGTACCTGTTGGGGAGACTGCAGGTACTGTAACAAATTAGCTTGTGAGATTTCTGCTAAATATCCCTTAGCTTAGGCAAGATAGGCAGAGCCCTTTCATACATGATTTCAAAAGGTGAAAACCCAGCCCAGTAAGGTGTGCATCTTATTCTAACAAGGGCTAAAGGAAGGAGCTTTACCCAATTCTCACTGATTTCTAGGATTAATTTAGTAAGAGTACTTTTTAGGGTGCATTTCGTGCGTTCTACCTGTCCAGAGCTCTGGGGTTGATGGGCGCAATGGAGTTTCCATTGAGTGTTTAATGCCTTGCTGACCAACCTAGCTATGGACAAGTTGAAGGCTTTGCGATGGGTTCAAACATCCTCCTTTAGCTCAGAGAAGTGAAGTTTGTTATTACCTATCATCTGAAGACTTCTCTCAACTCGTCAAAGTCATTCTCCATCTAGCTTTGTTTCATTGCTGGTGAGGAGCTGCGTTCCTTTGGAGGAGAAGAGGCGCTCTGATTTTTAGAATTTTCAGCTCTGGTTTCTCCCCATATTTGTGATTTTATCTACCTTTGGTCTTTGATGATGGTGACATACAGATGGGGTTTTGGTGTGGATGTCCTTTCTGTTTGTTAATTTTTCTTCTAACAGTCAGGACCTCCAGCTGCAGGTCTGTTGGAGTTTGCTAGAGGTTCACTCCAGACCCTGTTTGCCTGGGTATCACTGGCAGAGGCTGCAGAACACCAAATATTGCAGAACAGTAAATGTTGCTGCCTGATCCTTCTTCTGGAAGCTTCCTCTTAGAGGGGCACTTGGCCGTGTGAGGTGTCAGTTGGCCCCTACTGGGAGGTGCCTCCCAGTTAGGCTACTCAGGAGTCAGTGAACCACTTGAGGAGGCAGTCTGTCCGTTCTCAGATCACCAACTCCATGCTGGGAGAACCACTACTCTCTTCAAAGCTGTCAGACAGGGACATGTAAGTCTGCGGAAGTTTCTGCTGCCTTTTGTTCAGCTATGCCCTGCCCCCAGAGGTGGAGTCCATAGAGGCAGGCAGGCCTCCTTGAGCTGCGATGGGCTCCATGCAGTTCGAGCTTCCCTGTCCACTTTGTTTACCTACTCAAGCCTCAGCAATAGTGGACGCCCCTCCCCCAGCCTTGCTACTGCCTTGTAGTTCGATCTCAGACTGCTCTGCTAGCAGTGAATGAGTCTCCGTGGGTGTGGGACCCTCCCAGCCAGGCACAGGATATAATCTCCTGGTGTGCCGTTTGCTAAGACCCTTGGAAAAGTGCAGTGTTAGGGTGGGAGTGTCCCAATTTTCCAGGTACCATCTGTCATGGCTTCCCGTGGCTAGCAAAGGGAATTCTCCAACCCCTCGCACTTCCAAGGTGAGGCCATGCCCTGCCCTGCTTTGGCTCACACTCCATGGGCTGCACCCACTGTTGGACAAAAACCCCAGTGAGATGAACCTGGTACCTCAGTTGGAAATGCAGAAATCACCCATCTTCTGTGTCGCTCACACTGAGAGCTGTAGACTGGAGCTGTTCCTATTCAGCCATCTTGGAACCTCCACAACTAGTATTTTCAACAAATTTTTTACAGTTGATTAATTTTCTTTTAAAATTTTAATGTATTTTTATGAAATCCTAAAATTTGTAATTTTGTGTAGCCAGATATATTAACATTTTTCTTTAAGGTTTTTGACCTTGGTTGGTGTTGTATTTAAAAGAGTTTCCAAACTCAGGATTATATGAATATTTACCAGTATTTTCTTTTCCCACTTTTATAATTTTATTTTTAGAAATTATTTAACCTATTTTTATTTCTTTTGGTGCATGATGTGACATGCAGTGAATCTATATTTCTTTTCAAATGGTGTTCTCTTTCACCCAGTACCTTGAATAATTTATGTCCTGATGTCAGTTGAGGATCCTATAGAGTTTACTTTTAAATATAGTTTCAGCTATTGATTTGGATTGTCATTGTCATTGAGGAAGTATGTATCCTAGTCCTAATTTACTATATTCTTTCAGTTAAAACTCAATGCAGTGATGACAGCAGTAAATATAATTATATAATTTTCCAGTTATCATTGCATTATATATTGCTGCGTAAACAATTACAACAATATTTAGGCTTAAAAGAAAAACCTTTATTATCTTACAGTTTCTGTAGGTCAACAATCTGCATGTGGCTTATGAGGTTCTTCTGACTCAGGGGTTTTGACAGGATCCAATCAAGGTTGCAGTCATTTTATGGATGAGCTGGGGGAGGAAATAATTCTGTGCTTGTTGGGAAGTGGATTTTTCCATAGTTCAGCATACATCAAGGCAGCTGGTTTCATCAGTATGAGCAGGTGCAAGGGCAAAATAGAGGGTCAGTAAGAGTACCAGTAACATAATAGACAAAGTCTTTTGTCATGTAATTTGCAACTGACACTCCATCACTCATGCCTTATTCTACTTATTAGAAGGAAATCCATGGGTTCAGCTCACACAAAAAGAGACTTGTATTAGTCAGGGTTCTCTAGAGAAACAGAACCAGTAGGACGGATGGACAGACAGAGACAGAGAGAGAGAGAGAGAGAGAGAGAGAGAGAGAGAGAGAGAGAATGGGAACTTGCTCATGCAATTGTGAAGGCTAAGTTTCACCATCTGTTGTCTGAAAGTTGGAGAACCAGGAAAGCCAGTGGTATAATTTAGTCTGAGTCTAAAGGCCCAAGAACAAGGAGCTGCAATTTCTAAGGGTAGGATAAAATGGATGTTTCAGCTCAAGCAGAAAGAATTATCCATTCCTCTGCCTTTTTATTCTGTTTTATCTCTCAAAATATTAGTTGATGTCTAGTGGTTTGGTAAGTGAAAATCTTCTTTACTCAGTCTACTGATTGAAATACTAATCACTTGAGGAAACACCATCACAGACATACTCAGAAATAATGTTTTACCAGGTTTCTGGGCATCCCTTTACCGAGTCATGTTGACCTTTAAATTAACTGTCCCAGAAGGAATTACACAAGGGCATGAATACTAAGAAATAGGGACCATTGGAAGACGTTTTAAAAACTACCTACCACAGTCACATAAATATGGTTGATTCTATTTTTAATTTTCAAATATAGGATGATTATTTTAATTTCCTCATCAAACATTACATGGCCATAGTGTATTATTTATTTTAAAATTCCACATAATTCAATTTTCTAATATTTTAGTTAACATTGTTATGGTAATATTTATAAGGGAGAGTATTTTCTCTTTAAATTTTTAAAGTAGCGAATTTGTTAACTATGTTAAGTACAATGGCAAAACAAGGACTTTTGAAATCATTTCCTCCATAAAAGCAGCAAGAACACTGGCAAAAATAGTCAGAATAAATAAACCTTTTCAGAAGTCTAGAAATGATCCAAAGTCAGACTTTGAGAAACATCTGATCATTTATCTTTGTGTAATAAGTGCCTCTTCCTTGCCCCTTGGCAGAGTAAAGTCAAATATCAACCAAGAGCACCAGGGCCATAGGAGGCAGAGCTTAGATTAAGGGAAATCTTCTGGCTCCTACCGTGTGCCTTGCCCACCTCATCTCATTAACTTTCTGAGAAAACAGTAAGGCTAGGGAGACATCCTGTAAAGTCATGGAGTCAAACCATTCTTATAAGGCCAAGAGTCATACATATTTTGAAAAATGTCTTACTTAGGAACATCCAATTGAAGCTAACCATAAGAAAAAAAATATTACCGGCCGGGCGCGGTGGCTCACGCCTGTAATCCCAGCACTTTGGGAGGCCGAGGCGGGCGGATCACAAGGTCAGGAGATCGAGACCATGGTGAAACCCCGTCTCTACTAAAAAATAGAAAAAAAATTAGCCGGGCGCAGTGGCGGGCGCCTGTAGTCCCAGCTACTCGGGAGGCTGAGGTAGGAGAATGGCGTGAACCCGGGAGGTGGAGCTTGCAGTGAGCCGAGATTGCGCCACTGCACTCCAGCCTGGGCGACAGAGCGAGACTCCGTCTCAAAAAAAAAAAAAAAAAAAAAAATTACCACTAAAAAGATTAAGGACTTTACAAAGAACTCTCTATAATTAAAACAGTAGAAAATGATAGGCAAAAATTAAAATGAAGTATTCACACAGACCTGGGTTTGAAACCTAGCTTTACATTTTACTAGCTGTGTGACCTTAGGCAAGCTACTGACTTCTCTAAGCCTCAATTTCCTCATGTGTGAATCAGGAATAATGAAAGTACTTAACCTCATAGAACCCTCTTTAGGATTAAATATAATAGTACTTAGAAAGCTATAGATAGCTCGGTAAGTGCTTGAAAATGAAAGCCTATTTGTATTGCTGACTTGGTATTTCAAGATGCCTGAGCCAAGAATGGATTTTACTCATTTCTTCTCTGCTTATTGCCCCCCTTCATTTTTAAACATATTTTGACTCCCAATATATAACAAACAGTACAGAATAAGGATTTAATAAATTAGAAAGGAAACTGGATTGCAAATAGTTAACTGAAAAGGAAATTTAATATTGTTCTCAAATATTCTTCTTTTCATTTTTTTCTAAAGTCCTCATTTTTTTATTACTAGAATAAGTAAAAACCATAATGAGTGAAAACAGAAATCATAAAGAGTAGCATTTCGAATACAGTAAACCCTATATTATGATTATCATTCGTGATTCAAAACCAGTTTCACATTAAATACCTTTGCCTTTGTTCTTCCTTTTCTAGGTATAAAAAATTATGTTTCCCAATAATAACAGGTTTTAATTACCCTTTGATAAGGTTTTGCTGAGTCCCCAACCAAATCTCATCTTGAATTGTAGTAGTTCCCATAATCCCCCTGTATTGTTGGAGAGACCCAGTGGGAGGTAATTTAATCACAGTGCCAGTTGCCCCCATCCTGCTGTTCTCCTGATAGTGAGTGAGTTCTCAGGAGATTTGATGGTTTTATAAGAGGGTTTTCCCCCTTTTGTTGGGTACTTCTCCTTCCTGCCATCATGGAAGAAGGAAATGTTCGCTTCCCCTTCTGCCATGATTGTCAGTTTCCTGAGACCTCCCCAGTCATGTGGAACTGTGAGTCAGTTAAACCTATTTTCTTTATAAATTACCCAGTCTCAGGCAGTCCTTTATAGCAGCATGAGAATGGACTAATACACCCTTCCTGTAAGCCTACCTTCTGCCCTGCTTAGGTAGCACAGACAAGAAATTACCAAGAGGGAAGAAAAGGCTATAACTCTTTTCTGGTTCTTTATATCCTGTTCTCATCCTAAAGTGCAAAGCTGTTGACTAGTAAGAAACTCTGTGATTTTATTTCTTCAATCAAACATTTTAAGGATTTTTACCTCTCTTTTTGATCATGTTTAAAATTTAACCACACATCACCTACTGCCTAAAACTATCTATAGCCCATTGGTTACATCAGTATCCTGCCTTAAATAGCATATTAGAAAATGAAATGTATGTAGCAAGTGGCTTTGACTCACCTGATTATAAGCTTGTCACCAAAAAAGTTACTTAAAATTGCACTTAATACAATCACAGCTTGCATATAAACTTTAAAAACGAATTTGTGAGAGAAATAAATAAGATATTTTGCAGATATATAAAGTGGATCTACCTGATTCTATAAACTAGGATTCTGATAAGAGTTAAGAAATTCCATTCTAGAAAATTAAAGTACATTTCTCAGAAATAGCCAAAGTCATTGCTGTTTTTCTTTTCCTTTCATAGTTACAGCAACAGAAGCCATAACCATTTTAATACATAGTGCCTAACATATAGTAGCATCTCAATAATTTTGAGCATATGGACACAGGAATTAATAAAATAATGCAACATTATGTATAGGGATAACAATATACCACATGCACAGACATATACACTGGAAAAATGTTCATTAAAAGTGCATTGATTATATTCATATTAGTGAATATATCCTATAAAATATTAACCAGATATTAAATAAAGTAGAATTTTATAGTATATCTTTGATATGTTTACAAAGGGGTGAGGTGGGGATTGAAAATAGCAAAGAAATATATATGGTATGATTAAATGTTTAAATTAATTTTGTAATTGATAAATAATACTAGTAAATATGTATGCATTACATATTTATGCATTAATAGTGATGCTTTGATATGTACAACGTATAGTGATCAGATTAGGGTAATTAGCACGTCCATCATCTCAAACATTTGTCATTTATTTGTGTTAGGAATGTTCAATGACCTCTTTCGAGTTATTTGAAACTATATAGTACATTATTGTTTACTAACTTCCACTTCTGTCCATGTTCTCTCCCAATGTGAACAACCAGAAAATGAGAAAAAATATTTGAAACAGATTTTTTCATTAATCAGGATAATGGGCAGTACAGCACTGTGTTCACTAAGAGAAACAAAGAGGTGAGCTCGGCAATCACTCCAGCTTCCTACCAGGAAGCAATTTTAGAACAATGACACAGAAAGAATTCAAGTAAGAGACACTTTTGTTTCACTAAATTGAAAAGATAGAAATCAGAATTTAGGTATTTGAAATGAATGGAATTTTGTAGCAGAATAATAGAGAGGAGGGAGCTATGCCGAAAAAAAGCTCCAGAAATCTTTCTGGGGGCCCTTTGAATCCTTCACTACTAATCAACACATTTGCAGGGTGAGTCCCATGAGACGAGAAAGAACGACTGCCTGGGAATCATCAACTGAAATTTTTTCAGAGCTCACTGTCACTGCCCTACAAGAACACAGTTGTCGTTAAAGAAGTTGGGTTTGTTAATCATTCATTGCGGTGAAGGAGAATAAACACCATCTCGTTTGTTTTCCTTCTTTTAGTGATCATAGTCCTACACTGCCCATTGTCTGGATTAGAAAAAAAATTGTTTCCAATATATTTTCTGGCTGTTTATATTGGAAGGAAAAGTTCTGTAAGTACATGACAACTCAGATATAGAGTATTAGAAAGAACTTCTTATAGGATTTGGGCTTTGGCTGGGTAATTTGGTAAAGGGTCTAAGGAAGTGGGAGTTTTGTCTAGATTAACTGCTGTCAGGAAACAGGAGTAATTCTATAACTGGGTATCTGAGTAGAATTTATATAAAAGGAGGGCAGACTAGAACAAATATAAAGCTGTAACTGGGAAAACAAGTAGCAGTCACTCAAATTAGCAGGTAGGTGGGATATTTTTGGATTGCACAGTGATCTTATTTTTGTCTGTCCTCAGACAAAATTATGAAATAATCTTGTTTTATCTTTCTTTATCATGATCTGAAATTGGTGTTCTGTGAAATTGTCCATTCTTCAACAAGAGAATAATATGGCTTAGCTGTGAGTGGCAGCCCAGCTTCTAACAGCACTGAGGCCTAGTATGAGTGACCAGTTGCCAGCTGTCAAAGACTGCTTTTCAAAATTTCCTACCACATAGGACTGAAACATCTTCAATACCCTACCAGTGAAGTAGAGAAACGTCACTTAATGCTCTAAGCAATCAGTGGGCACCAGAAGGCTAAACCATCCCAAGAGTAAAGGCTACTCTAGATATACCCGAGTGATGCTTAAAAACAAACTTTAAAATTAGTATCCAAAAAGGTTAAGCTGATCTTCAGTTTATTGCCTAGCAACAACAACAACAAAACAAAACAAACAAACAACCAGCGCAACAGCAAATTGTGACCCATAACCTGGAGGAAATCAGAGATGATGAAACTGGCTGACAAAGCTTTAAAATAGTTTGGTTTTTTTGGGGGGCGGGGGTGGGGGATGGAGTTTCGCTCTTGTCACCCAG
This sequence comes from Chlorocebus sabaeus, assembly GCF_047675955.1. Lineage (NCBI taxonomy): Eukaryota > Metazoa > Chordata > Mammalia > Primates > Cercopithecidae > Chlorocebus > Chlorocebus sabaeus. The sequence goes on along the minus strand of NC_132933.1, from coordinate 14,393,964 downwards.
GCTGGAGTGTAGTGGCCCGATCTTGGCTTACTGCAACCTCCGCCACCCGGGTTCAAGCTATTCTCCTCCCTCAGCCTCCCGAGTAGCTGGGATTACAGGTGCCGGCTACCACGCCCAGCTAATTTTTTGTATTTTTAGTAGAGACGGGGTTTCGCTATGTTGGGCAGGCTGGTCTCAAACTCCTGACCTCAGGTGATCCGCCTGCCTTGGCCTCCCAAAGTGCTGGGATTACAGGCATGAGCCACCAGGCCCAGCCTAAAATAGTTATTAAAATACTGTAATGAGGAGAGTAATGGAAGACAAAACATGGGATTTTGGAGCTGAAACATATGCCATCTGAAATTGAAAATGAAGTGTGTGTAATTACTATCACAGTAGACACTGCAAAATAAAAGATATGAGAATTACTTAAACTGAAACAAAGATAGAAAATTGAGACTGTGACAACAGAATATGACTGATTTACAAATATATTAAATAATCTTACTGGGGAGGTTAGGAGAAAAGGTGGAAATGAGCTTAGGAGATTAAATGTAAAAGGAGCTCACATAAACACTGCACTCTGTTGTATAACATTGTCTCCCATGGGAACATGGGTTAACAATTCTGAAAGCAGTATACATTTACACTGTAACTAACCAAGTAAGCAAATAAATGATGGATTGTCGGAGCCTAGTTTCTCACAGTTGGAATGAAAGGTTGTAGACAAACAAGGCAGAAAACTAGAATAATACATGTAGTAATGGATTACAGCAGAAGATATCAGTATAAACTCATGTTGAACGTAACATACATACAGAAATATTTATAGATATGCTGATTTACACAGCTTAGTACACATACCTATGTTTTCTTGCTTTGTCAACTATGAGGGCCTAAAAACAATGGCAACCCATTCGCAACCAGCAAACCTAGGACCCAGGTCTAGGTTTCTAATATCATTATATAATTAAAGACAAAAACAAAATAGGAATGTCTGAAGAAATGGCTGATTCTAGAACTCGGGCAGGAAGTACATAAGATTTGCCTGAAGCATCTTGTGGTACCAGAAGGTAAAGAAATTTTAAAAACAGAAAGGTGAGAGCATATCAAAAGGACACAGGAGCCAACTGAAAGAGCATACAATGGTCAAAGATGAAATAATTTGAGGAAGAAAATTAATGAGGTAATGTTAAATTTTACCCCAAAGTTTACAATAAATATCTGGGATTTTATAGTGATATAACTTAATTATTGAAAAAAAAAAACAAATAATGGAGAATAGACAAATCCTTATAGAAGAATTTCAAATATTTTATGTTAATACCCCCTAATCCAAGAAGTGTGTTTAATCCCCGTCTGTTTTTAGTGTTGGCTTCACTTAATGATTTGCTATGAAAAAGCAATGTATGGAAAACAAGGAGTACCTTTACAGTGGAGAAACCTGCCATATGCTAGTTTGATAACGTGATTAAGGCAATTTGTCATGCGATATCACATAACCCTGATATAATATGACAAGAAAAGTAGTTTACCTCTGTGAGATTCTGCCCCAAAACTCATAATCTTAGTCTGATGATAAGAGTATCACCAGACATATCCCCATTGAAAGATGCTCTATAAAACAGCTCACTCTAGTGCCTCTCATAGCTGTCAAGGTCATAAAAAGTAAGGACAATCTGAGAAACTGTCACAGCCAAAAAGAGCCTAAGGAGACTTGAGGACTAAATGTAATATGGTGTCTTGCATGGGATCAGAAAGCAGCAACAGGTAAAACCTAAGGAATACTGAGTAATACAAGGACTTTAGTTAATAATATTATATGAATATTGGCTATTAGTATTGAGAAATGCACTATACTAGTGTAAGATGTTAACAATAAAAATACAAGGTATGAGATTTTCTTATATGGGAAGTTACTGTACTATATTCATGTCTTTGCAGTAAATCTAAAACTATTCTGAAATGTTTATTAAATATTAACAGGCTGGACATGGTGGCTCACACCCGTAATCCCAGCACTTGGGGAGGCTGAGGTGGGCAGATCACGAGGTCAAGAGATCGAGACCATCCTGGCCAATATGGTGAAACCGTGTCTCTACTAAAAGTACAAAAATTAGCTGGGCATGGTGGTTCATGCCTGTAGTCTCAGCTACTCGGGAGGCTGATGCAGGAGAATTGCTTGAACCCAGGAGGCAGAGGTTGCAGTGAGCCGAGATCACACTACTGCAGTCCAGCCTGGCGATAGAGTGAGACTCCATCTCACCAAAAAAAAAAAAAAAAAAAATTTTTAACAAAAGCACTAGTGACCAGGAGAATAATATTACATGATTCTGTATATGTATATTAAGAGACCAAGAATGAAAAGAGAGGGAGATAAGATTAGAAAAATTTTTGGAGGATGGGCGTGTTGGCTCACACCTGTAATCTCAGCACTTTGGGAGGCCAAGGTGGATGGATCACAAGGTCAGGAGATCGAGACCATCCTGGCTAACATGATGAAACCCCATCTCTACTAAAAGTACAAAAAATTAGTCAGGCATGGTGGCACACACCTGTAGTCCCTGCAACTCGAAAGGCTGAGGCAGGAGAATCGCTTGAACCCAGGAGGCGGAGGTTGCAGTGAGCCGAGATCACACCACTGCACTCCAGCCTGGGCAGCAGAGCGAGACTCCACCTAAAGTATATACATACATGGACATAATGGACATTTCATAAATGTGGTTAAAAACTAAATTCATAGAACCAAGGAGTTCAATAAAACACAGGAGAATACACACAAAGAAAACCAAACCAAATGTATCATAGTAAAATTTCTAAAATAGAAGATGGCAAATGAAGTTAAAAACAGAACAAAAAAGATGTGTTACATGTAGAGGAATAAAAAGAATTATTACAGACTTCTTGTCACAAATTATAATGCCAGAAGACACTTTAACGGAATTTGTAAAGCATTAAGCAAATCCAGCTATCAACGTAGATTTCTGTATCAAATAAAATAAATTTTGGAGTTAAAATATAGACATTTTTAGAAACACAAATCAAAAGCAGAGATAATTTTATAGCAGCAGTCCTGAAACATCAGAAATGTTAAAGGAGGTTCTTCAGATTGAAGGAAAATGATATGTACTACACAAGTTTTAGAGCTACACAAAGTAAAGGGGCTGGAAATCATGATTACATTGTGTAAGTTTAGAAGAATTTTTTTTCAATGATCAGGAGAATAAGATAGAAGACACAAATTACAAATATAAGGAGTGCAAAGGAGAATGTGACTATATATCCTGTAGTCATTAAAATATTTATACACATTCCAAAGAAGATTATGACAATACATTTGTAACATAGATGAAATGGACAACTGCTTTGAAAGACACAACTTTGCAAACAACTATAATCCAAAATATGAACTCTGAGGATCCATATTCACATGAAAGTAATTGAGTTCCAAATGAATCCCCTTGCCACAAAGAAAACTCCACATCAATATAACTTTACTGATGGTCTTATCAAATTTTAAAATGGGACTCATGCGAAAATCATATATGAATTATTTCAGAAACTAAAGGTCAGGGAACCAGGGGTAGTGACATATGCCTATAGTCCTAGCAACTCGGGGGCTGAGGCAGGAGGATTGCTTGAGCCCAGGAGTTCAAGAGCAACCTTGGAGATATACTGAGATGTTGTCTCTTAAAACTGAAAAAGAAAAAAGGTTTGGGAAAGCATTTCCAATTTTATTTTATAAGGCTGGTGTATTAGTCATTTTCCCACTGCTAATAAAGACATACCCAAGAGTGGGCAATTTCCAAAAGAAAGAGGTTTAATGGACTTACAGTTCCATGTGGCTAGGGAGGTCTCACAATTATGGCAGAAGGCAAGGAGGAGAGAGTCACATCTTATGTGGATGGTGGCAGGCAAGGAGAGAGCTTGTACAGGGCAACTCCCCCTTATGAAACCATCAGATCTCATGAGACTTACTCACTATCATGAGAACAGCATGGGAACGACCTGTCCCTGTGATTCAATTATCTCCCACCAGGTCCCTCCAACATCACATAAGAATTAAACATGAGATTTGGGTGGGGACACAGTCAAACCATATCATTCTGTCCTTGGACCCTCTCAAATCTCATGTCCTCACATTTCAAAACCAATCATGCCTTCCAGACAGTCCCCCAGAGTCTTAACTCATGTCAGCATTAACTCAAAAGTCCACAGTCCAAAGTTCAAAGTCTCATCTGAGACAAGGCAAGTCCTTTCTGCCTATAAGCCTGTAAAATCAAAAGGAACTTAGTTATTTCCTAGATACAATGGGGGCACAGGCATTGAGTAGATACAGCCATTCCAAATTGGAGACATTAGCCAAAACTAAAGGGCTACAGACACCATGCAAGTCTGAAATCCAGCGGGGCAGTCAAATTTTAAAATTCCAGAATTACCTCCTTTGACTGCATGTCTCACATCCAGGTCACACTGATATAAGAGGTGGGTTCCCATGGTCTTGGGCAGCTTCACCCCTGTGGCTTTGCAGGGTTCAGCCTCCCTCCTGGCTGCTTTCATGGACTGGCGTTGAGTGTCTGCTGTTTTTCCAGGTATAAGGTGCAAGCAGTCAGAGGATCTACCATTCTGGGGTCTGGAGGACAGTGGCCCTCTTTCCCCAGCTCCACTAGGCGGTGCTTCAGTAGAGACCCTGTGTAAGGATTGTGACCCCACATTTCCCTTCTGCACCGCCCTAGAAGAGGTTCTCCATGAGGGCCCTGCCCCTCCAGCAAACTTCTGCCCAGGCATCCAAGCATTTCCATACTATCTTCTGATATCTCGGCAGAGGTTTCCAAACCTCAATTCTTAACTTCTGTGCACCTGCAGGCTCAACACCATGTGGAAACTGCCAAGGCTTGGGGCTTGCACCCTCTGAAGCCACAGCCTGAGGTCTGTGTTGGCCCCTTTCAGCCACGGCTGGAGCAGCTGGGGCACAGGACACCAAATCCCTAGGCTGCACACACCAGGAAGATCCTGGGCCCAGCCCATAAAACCAGGTTTTCCTCCTAGGCCTCCAGGCCTATGATGAGAGTGACTGCCATGAAGACCTCTGACATGCCCTGGATACATTTTCCCCATTGTCTTAGGGGTTAACATTCGCCTCCTTGTTATTTATGCAAATTTCTACAGCTGCCTTGAATTTCTCCTAAGAAAATGGAATTTTCTTTTGTTTCTTTTTTTTTTTTTTCTTCTGAGATGGAGTCTTACTCTGTCACCCAGGCTGGAGTGCAGTGGTACAATCTCGGCTCACTGCAATCTCCACCTCCCAGGTTCAAGCGATTCTCCCGCCTCAGCCTCCCGAGTGACTGGGACTACAGGCACGTGCCACCACACCTAGCTAATTTTTCGTATTTTTAGTAGAGATGGGGTTTCACTATGTTGGCCAGGCTGGTCTCAAATGCCTGACCTTGTGATCTGCCTGCCTTGGCCTCCCAAAGTGCTGAGATTTCAGGTGTGAGCCACCGCGCCTGGCTGGGATTTTATTTTCTATCCCATTGTCAGGCTGCAAATTTTCCAAAGTTTCACGCTCTGCTTCCCTTATAAAACTGAATGCCTTTAACAGCACCCAAGTCACCTCTTGAATGCTTTGCTGCATAGAAATTTCTTCTGCCAGATACCCTAAATCATCTCCCTCAAGTTCAGAGTTCTACAAATCTCTAGGGCAGGGACAAAATGCTGCCAGTCTCTTTGCTACAGCATAACAAGAGTCACCTTTGCTCCAGTTCCTAACAAATTCCTCATATCCATCTGAGACCACCTCAGTCTGGACTTTATTATGCATATCACTGTCAGCATTTTGGGCAAAGCCATTCAACAAGTCTCTAGGAAGTTCCAAACTTTCCCACATTTTCCTGTCTACTTCTGAGCCCTCCAAACTGTTCCAACCTCTGCCTGTTACCCAGTTCAAAAGTAGCTTCCACATTTTGGGGTATCTTTTCAGCAGTGCCTCACTCTACTGGTACTAATTTACTGTATTAGTTCATTTTCATACAGCTAATAAAGACATACCTGGGCTGGGTGTGTGACTTACACGTGTAATCCCAGCACTTTGGGAGGCCAAGGCAGATGGATCACTTAAGGTCAGGAGTTTGAGACCAGCCCGGCCAACATGGTGAAACCCCATCTCTACTAAAATACAAAAAATTAGCTGGGTGTGGTGGTGCACACCTGTAATCTCATCTACCTGGGAGGCTGAGACAGGAGAATTCCTTGATCCTGGGAGGCTGAGGTTGCAGTGAGCCGACATCGTCCTGGGCCTCAGAGCAAGACTTAGTCTCAACAAAAATCACATACCCGAGACTGGGCAATTTACAAAAGAAAGGGGTTTAATGGACTTACAGTTCCACATGGCTGGAGAGGCCTCACAATCATGGCAGGAGGCAAGGAGGAGCAAGTCACATCTTATGTGAATGGCAACAGGCAAAGAGAGAGCTTCTGCAGGGAAACTCCACCTTATAAAACCATCATCAAGGCCGGGCGCTATGGCTCGTGCCTGTAATCCCAGCACTTTGGGAGGCCAAGGCAGGTGGATGACCTGAAGTCAGGAGTTTGAGACCAGCCTGGTCAACATGGTGAAACCCCGTCTCTACTAAAAATACAAAAATTAGCCAGGCATGGTGGTGGGTGCCTGTAATTCCAGCTACTGGGCAGGCTGAGGCAGGAGAATTGCTTGAACCTAGAAGGTAGAAGTTCCAGTGAGCCGAGATTACGCCACTGCACTCCAGCCTGAGCGACAGAGTGAGACTCTGTCAAAACAAAAACAAAAAAAACCATTAGAGATCTCATGAGACTTATTCACTATCACAAGAAGAGCACAGGAAATACCTGCCCCCATGATCCAATTACCTCCCACCAGGTTCCTGCCTTCAGGATGAGATTTAGGTGAGGACACAGCCAAACCATGTCAGCTAGCATCAATCAGTGTGATGACTGATCAGTCAGTATGAAGAATAATACTTACTTCTTCCACAAAGATGTCCAAGCCCTAACCTCCAGAACCTTTGAATATGTTACCTTACACATCAAAATAATTTTTCTGTTGTGACTAGTTAAGAATCTTATAATGGAATATTTATCCTGGATTATGGGCTCAATGTAATCATAAGGGTTATTTTAAAGGGAAAAGGGAAGCAGGAGAGTCAGAAGAGATGTAATAACTGAAGCAGAGATCAGAGTGATGTAATTGCTGGAAGAAGACCACAAGCTAAAAATCGTAGACAATCTCGAGAAGCTGTAAAAAGCTTTCTCCCATAAAAGGCTTTCCCCCTAAAGCCTCCAGAGGAGTGTAGTCCTTAAGATACCTTACTTTTAGCCCTATAAGGCACATTTTGGATTTCTGACTTCCAGAACTGTAAAATAATATAATTTTGTTGTTTTAAGCCATTGACTTTGTGGTAATTTTTTAAAGCAGGAATAGGAAACTAATATACCATGATACACAGTCCAGAAAGAAACATAACTAGATACGAAAATCACAATACAACTTCCCTCAGGAGCACAAATACAAAAGTCCTTCAAAATATCTGCAAACTGAATAATCCATCTTGTCAAAATGTTTTTTAATCTTAGTAATGTAAGATTGATTTATCATTTGAAAAACAAAATTTGTACTTTATTAACCAATGAAGGAAGAAAAAATCTCAATAAATGCCGCAAAAGCTTGTGAGAAAATTCACCATATATTTATGATAAAAATTCTCAGAAAACTGGGAAGAAAAGTAAACTTTCTCAGCCAGATGAATTGCATCTGTGAAAAAACTACTACAACTGACAAACTAACATCATACTCATGATTTAGCACTGAATTCTTTCTGGTTAAGAGAAAAAAATAAGATATATACAGCTTTGAAAGGAACAATTAAACTGTAGTCACAGAATACATCTCTCTGGATAGATAGATAGATAGATAGATAGATAGATAGATAGATAGATAGATTATCCTAAATTATCTTTTAAAAAATTACTAGAACTGGTAAATAAATTTACCAACATTACAGGATAAAAGGCCACCATGTACAAGATTAGATGTATTCCTGTATCCTAGGCATGCAGAATTAGAAAATAAAAATTTTAAAATGCCATCTATAACAGTATAAAATAGATATAGGTAAATATACTAAAATGTACTTATAAGACCTGTACATGTAAAATTATAAAACACTGCTGAAATAAACTTATAAATACTAAATAAATGGATAGCTATACTGTGTTCATGGATTGGAAAACTCAATATTGTTAATATGTAAGTTTTCCTAAAATTGATCAATACAATCTCTATTAAGATGTCAGCAGGTTCTTTTTTTAAAATAGAAATTTAGAAACTGAGATAAAAATTTATATGGAAATAAAAAGAACTTAATGATTCAAAATTATTCTGAAAAAAAGAAAAGCTTCAGGACATGTACAGCATGGTTTCAAGATTTAATATAAAGCTAAAATAATCAGGACAGCATGGTATTAACATAAGGATAGACAAATTAGTGGAAGACAATGGATGGTCCAAAAATAGACCTAGAAGGAAATATAAATGCTTATGACATTGTTAAGGGCAAAGATTTCTAATGTGGGACACCAGCATTGTGAACTATACAAGAAAAGAAAAATGTTAAACCAGATTTATCAATATTAAAAGTTCCTGCTTTTCAGAAGACACTATTAACAAAATGAAATGGTACATTAGGAGAAAATATTCACCATACACTTATCTGAGAAAAGACTTGTGACTTCACAAAAGAAGATATGCAGATGGCCAAGGCACACATGAAGTAATTCTCGGTCTTTAATCATCAAGGAAATACACATTATACTCGCAATGAGATACTATTTCACACCTAGTAAATAGCAAATGATAGAAAATTACAAGTATTGGTGAGGTTGTGCAGCAAACCAGAATGCTCATAAATTGCTGGTGAGAAAGTAAAAATTTACAACAGCTTTAAGGAAAGTCTGGCATTTTAAATTAAACATACTTTATGGCTCACCAACATAAATGAAAATATACAGCAACATCTAGACATACACATGTGTGTCCAAAGGAATTTCACTTGTAATAGCTAATGATCTAGAATAAACTCAAATGTCCATCAACTGATAATGGATCATCAGAGTATATTCATACAATAGAGTACAACTCAGGAATCCAAAGGAACTAACTACTGATATATACAGCATATAGATGGATATCAAACACATTATGGTAAGTAAAAGAAGCCAGAAGAGAAAAGTATACAGGTAGTATAGTCCTATTTATGAGATTCTACAAGAAGTAAAACTAATGTATTGGAAAAAATAGATCAATGATATGGCTGAAAACAGTGAGGATTTATTGCAAAGGGGCACAAAAATATTTTTAACGTAAAGGAAATATTCTGTATCTTGATTGTCAGTGTGAATGCATGGGTGTAAAAACTTGTTAAAATGACAAAATGAACACTTAAATAGTTCCATTCTATTGTACATAAAGTATAACTCAATGCAGTTGATTTTAAATATTTACATATGTATATGTATGTATTTTGGCATGTGTGTAAGAGGTGGAGAATGAAGTGCAGGAGTGCATACTAGGCTATTTGATTACATTTGCACTGTAGACATGGAGTTGAGGAATGTAATTTTTTGAAACTTTTTAATCTTGTAGTGTTTGTTTTTTCAAAAACAGTAAGTATGCACTACTTTTGAAAGTTAAATGAAATAGACACACAATTAATGGGTAAAAGGCAAGTTCTATTTATTCATCTCTTTCCCAGCTCCATACTGTAGGCTCTAGCACAAATGTGATAATATGGGATTTTGAATTATTCAGTCTTTTAAATAGATGCAGTCCTGATAAATACCAATTGCTTCATGCCTTATCTTGGTTGAGTTTCCCATTATGGTTAATGGTGGCATCATCCTTACAGGTCTCTGCTCTTGAAAGTCAGCTGTTATTTTTGATATTCCCAAGATGACAGGCCCATTTTCTCCCCTCTGTTCCATCTCACATCTATTTACTGAAATTATGCCTACCCAACAAGTTCTAGTTGAAACAATTCTCCCAGGAAGGATGGCCAAAACTTCTGATTCAATATTGGCTTACTTAAACTCTTAGATTGCGTTGTCACTCTCCTATAGCATTTCACACATGAAATATAAGGAGGAAAGTGTGGTAAAGCGGAAATAGCTTTTGGACTTAGAATGTGAAAGTCAGGATGCGCACTCCAGCTTTGTCATTTACTAGATCTGTTACCTGTGGAATCAAACTTTAGCTACAGGGTCCTCAGTCTTCTCATCAACAAAATGTGGGCCGTAACCACTCCTTGGTGTTGTTTTGAAAATCTGATTCGTTAATTTATGAATAAATGTGTAACACACAACTTGGAATATGCCAGATATGTTTAGTGGTTAACTAAAACATAAGGCTTATATCTTTTAATAGACTGAAAGTCTGTTGATAACCAGGGTCAAGCCCTGCCCAACTCTGTCCTATGTAAATCCTCCCTATGCACCTACTTAACATATTGCCTGGTACATGACAAGCTCAGTCAATGTGAAATGAATTACATTTTTTGAATTAGGATAAAAATAACCTGCTGACCAGTGCTGAAGACAGCTAATTCTGGTGTTTGTCCCCAAATCTTCATTTTGCCACATTAGAATTAGGTTGTTTACCACGTATACCCTCTTTGGTTTTGATTGTAAAAGATGCATGTTTCAGGAACAGATTGCATTGACTTTTTCTGCAGGATTGTGGCATTTGATGGCACTATATCTCATGTGTTAAAAGACTCTAAGCAGGACCCCACACTCTTTGATGACACACTATTTTCCATTTACACTATTGCTCTGAGAGCTACTGTGAAGGGAGCAGTAAGACAGTAGTCTGACAAACTAAAAATAAGTTTTATTTGGGGTGTAAGTTGGCTAATTCCTTCATTCAACTTTTTTCCCCCCTTTGTGATTACTGTGTCTTCATTTAAAATACAGAAAACTTATAAATTATACTTTTCTACTTGAAAGAAGATTGAAATGAAGGAGTAATATGAAAGATGTAATTATAATATGCCAAAATAGGATCATTGCAAATCGTTCTCTTTTTAAGAATTTATTTTGTTGGGAAGCCAAGTCCGGCAGATCACTTGAGGTCGGGAGTTGGAGACCATCCTGGCCCACACGATGAAACCCAGTCTCTACTAAAAATACAAAAATTAGCTGGGCATAGTGGTGGGCGCCTGTAATCCAGCTACTCGGGAGGCTGAGGCAGGAGAATCGCTTAAGCCAGGGAGGCAGAGGTTGCAGTGAGCCAAGATCGCCACTGTACTCCAGCCTGAGCAACAGAGCAAGACTCTGTCCCACAAAAGAAAAAAAAAAAAATTTATTTTGGATGACATTTAAATTAAACTGCATTTCAATTGAAATACAAAGTGGGAAACTCACATCACTAACTAACTTTGCCAATCTGTCAATAGACTAATTATCAAAAATTTTAACAAGACAGAATTGTCCTTTTGAAATTCTTATACCACATCCCTAGACACAAAGATAATTACTTCGTTCAAGTTGTCACCCTGTGACTTAAACTTAAAACAGCCCTCCCCACAGTGGTAACAGGCCTTATTCATGAAATAACTTGTACGTGTTGGTAGCTAGATAAATGACGTTTCTTAATTATAACAGATGCAAATCCATTAAGGGAATAATACTGCATACTCCCAAACCAGTCATGTGTATAATCGTGAGCAATAAAATAATCATGTAAAACTAATCATAATGGCTGTCATTTAATGAACACCTACTAGCTTTAGATTTTGTTTGTTTGTTTGTTTGTTTTTTGAGACAGAGTCTCAACTAGGACCAAGATTTATGTATTTTTATTTATTTTATTTTATTTATATATTTTTATTTTTTTGCACTGTGCCACCCAGGCTGGAGTGCAGTGGCGCGATCTCAGCTCACTGCAACCTCCGTCTTCCGGGTTCAAGTGATTCTCCTGCCACAGCCTCCCCAGTAGCTGGGACTACAGTTGCCACCACCATGGCCAGCTAATTTTTGTATTTTTAGTAGAGACAGGATTTCACCATGTTGACCAGGATGGTCTGGATCTCTTGACCTCGTGATCCACTTGCCTCGGCCTCCCAAAGTGCTGGGATTACAGGCGTGAGCCCCCATGCCTGCCCATAGATTTTTAAATGATACTTTAGTTTTCAAAACTCTCACGGATAGGTAGTATGGCCCATTTAATAAATAAGAAAGTGAGGCTCAGCAAAGTTCAGTCAGTCTTTCAAGTTTGCATAGTTAGGAAGTAGATAGCTTAGTCAGCTTTTCCTGACTAAAGCTCTTGTTTTTTATTTTATGCCAAAGCCAGGATAAAGACATGCTGGACTTCAGGCAAGCCTCCTGAAATCCAATTGGCCAGCAGTCAAGTAAGTGCCTCAAGGGTATGTTAACATACACAACTGCACTCTAGAAATTATTTTTCAGCACAGTTATTTTTTTTTAAGGATTTTTTTTTTCTTTTTTTACCAGAACAAGTGAATCTCTTTTCACAATCTTGACGAATCAGAAAGTATGATGGATAACCTCAGCTTCTTTATAAGAAATATTTTGCATTATGGTTAAAAAATATTGCCAGTTTTCCTAATCATTTTATTCTCATTCTTAGTTTTTTAACTCAATAATATTATTTCCTATATTTATGATCATAAAATACTCAGTTGCTTTGTTTAATGTAGATTGATGTGTTTTCCAAAAACAAAACACTGCAAAACTTTGGAATTTTTTTCTTGTCTTTTATTAGTTCATTCAATAGTATTTAGTTAACAAAAATCTGTTGATTGCCTTCTTTATGTGAAGCACTATTCTATGCCCTGGCAATACAACAGTAAAAGAAAATAAGAAAAAAATAACAGTTTTTACTTTCAAAAAGCTTAAATTCTCATGGTGGTGTGCTATGGTTTGAATGTCACCTCCATAAATCCATGTTGAAACTTTATTCCCAATAAAATACATAAATAAATAAAAAAGAAACTTTATCCCCAATGTGGCAGTATTGAGAGGTGGTGAGAGGTGGCTTCTTTAATATGATTGGATTATGAGACTTCTGGCCTCATGAATTGATTAATGTGTTAATTCATGGATTAATGTGTTAATAGATGAATGGGTTATCATGGGAGGGGAACTGGTAGCTTTGTAAGAGGAAGAGAGACCTGAGTATAGCATGTTAGCATACTAAGTCTTCTTGCCATGTAATGCCCTTGGTCATCTCAGGACTTGTCAAAGAGAACACACTAGCAAGAAGGCTCCCACCAGATGTGCCCCCTCAACCTGGACTTCCAAGCCTCCATAACTGTAAGAAATAAATTCCTTTTCTTTATAAATTACCCAGTTTTAAGTATTACATTATAAGCAACAGAAAATGAATGAAGGGCGATAGAAAACAAACCATATAAATGAAATCTAAGCTATGTTGTATAGTGATAAGTGCTATGAATGTTAAACCATAGCACACCACCATGAGAGTTTAAACTTTTTGAAAGTAAAAATTGTTATTTTTTCTTATTTTTTTTACTGTTGTATTCCCACAGCTTAGAATACTGCTTCTCATAATGAAGGCAATCAACAAATTTTTGTTTATTTATCCATTATTGAAAGTGGGACGTTAAAGTTTCCAATTATTACAGTTGAGTTGTTCTATATCTATTTTCAATTCTGTCAGTTTTTGCTTTATTTTTGGGCTCTGTTAGGTGCAATTATTTTTATAATTGTCATATATTCTTGACAGATTAACACATTTACCTTTATAAAATGTCCTTCTTTGTCCCTAGCAACAAATTTTGCCTTTTAATCTGTTTTGTCAATGGCCACTTCATTGTTCTTTTGTCACTGTTTGCATGGAATATCATTTTCCATCCTTTTACTTTCAATCCATTTGTGTCTTTGAATCTAAAGTGTTTCTGTTGTACACAGCATATAGTTGGACTATTTTAAATATATTCTAGAAACCTCTGCTTCTTAATTGAGTTATTTAATCCATTTACCTTTAGTGAAATTGCTGGTAAGATAGAATCTATGTCTGCCATTTTAAAAATTTTCTATTTGCATGATGTCTCTCTTGTTTCTCTCTTGATTCACTACTTTTTTCTTTTGTGTTACACAGACATTGTATAATGTATCATTTTAATGTTTTATATATATTTTTTTATTTTATTTGTGATATCTCAGGGGATTGCAATGAATATCTTAATTTGTAGTATCTAGCTTCAATTAGTGACAATTTAGTTTTTAAAGTATATAAAACTTTTACTTATATATAGCTCTGTTTCTTCCATTTCTTGTCCACCAACAAGAAACAGTTTTTCTTAACTCCCTATTTTGTAGGATGAAGTATTAGTAATTCTTTCCTTCCTCTTTCTTTATATCCTTCCTGTACCCATCCTTGCCCTCTTCTAGCACCGAGGCTCTGTAAGCACCAAATTTATGTAACTCTTAAGTACTTTTCTTTTTTTATCTATAGCTAGTTGATTGTATGGGTAGAAAACTATGAGTGTGTGTATCATTATGATTATGTAAATATCATTCACTGTGAAAAATAGTGTGCTTAATTAAATTTCTTCCTCTGTGGGCACAATGTCAAGACATTGGTCTTACTCTAAGAAGCGTATTTCTAGGTGCAAATATCATTTTTATATCACTAATCACTTTCATCATAAATTCAATTTTATTCCACATCCACAACTTTATTACCCAGGAGGTCAGAACATAAAGCATTTATAAATTGTTAGTGCTGTTCACATAATATTTCTATTCCCCTCACTTTTAGGCTATATAAACTTGTTTGGGAAATGTTATACTCCAGTAACAAACAACTCCAAATATGTGTGGCTTACAATAGTAAAACTTTATTTCTTGATCATGCTACTTGTTGATTGTATATTGGTTACAGCTTTGTTCAATGTCATCCTCATTTTAGAATCTAGGCTGAAAGAGGAACCAGAGCATTGCCAGCTTTGTGGCAGAGAAAAAAATATGAAAAACCATGCTGTGGCTTTTAAAACTTCTGCTAAATAATTTATGCTTACTTTTTTTATTCGTGAAAGCAATCATATAACTAAGCATGACACCATGGGATGGTACGGTACAATGAGGGTATAATGTGTTCAGGTCAATGAGTTGTAATAGAAGTGACAGATGTCACTTCTGAGCCAGAATATCTAATTGCCAATGTGAGACCCCCATAGCTCTGTTCCTCCTCAGTCATACTTACTGGTAATTTAATTTATATAGTCACTGCTTCCTGACTGCCCCCTAAGTAACCCTTGATATTTAGTATGAGCAAGAATTAGACCTTATTATATTAAGTCATTATGATTTTGGATTTGTTTGTTTTTCCAGCAAATACTAGCTTATCTTGATGAATATGCATGTTTTACTGAGACCATGTGAAGAGACTTTATTGAAATGCGAAATGAAGCATTATGTACCTTAATCTACCATGAGTAAATAAACATTTTTGGTCCCTAAGATGGAGTCCTGCACCATGAGCTCCCAATTCATGCTCATACTAAGCCTTTGGTTGGGTGGGGCGAATAACAGATAAATAGAAATCCCTAATAGCTCTTAGAGCCAGAGATCGCAATTATCTCTGTATGCCTGAGAAGATAAAAGAGGCAAAATTGCCTCTAGCCAAAAGTAGTTAGAAATTGACATAAATGTCCCAATCTAAAAAAGTCTCATAGAGCCCAGAAATAATGCTGCACAACTACAACCGTCTGCTCTTTCACAAAATTGACAGAAACAAGCAACAGGGAAAGGACTCCCTGTTCAATAAATGGTCTTGGGATAATTTTCTAGCCATATCCAAAAGATTGAAACTGGACCCCTTCCTTTCTCCATAGACAAAAATCAACTCAACATGGATTAAAGATTTAAATGTAAAACCAAAAACTATAAAAACCCTGGAAAACAACCTAGGAAATACCGTTCTGGACATAGGACCAAGCAAAGATTTCATGATAAAGATGCCAAAAGCAATTGCAACAAAAACAAAAATTGACAAATTAAACAAAAATTTAAATTAAACTAAATTTAATTAAAAACTAAATTACATTAAATTTAATTAAAACCTAAATTAAATTTAAAATGTCAAAATATAACAGATGCTGGTAAGGTTACAGAGAAAAGAGAACACCTGTACACCGTTTATGGGAATGTAAGTTAGTTCAGCCATTGTAGAAAGCAGTTTGGTGATTTTTGCAAGAACTTAAAACAGAATTACTATTCATCTCAGCAATCGCATTATTGGATATATACCCATAGGATATATATCATTCTACCATTAAGACATATGCATGCACATGTTCGTGACAGCACTATTCACCATAGTAAAGATATTGAATCAACCTAAATGCCCATCAGCAGTAGAGTGGATAAAGACAATATGGTATATAAACAACACGGAATACTATACAGCCAGAAAAAGTGATATCATGTCTTTTGCAGCAACATGGATGGAGCTAGAGGCCATTATTCTAAGCAAACTCACATGGGAACAGAAAATGGAATACCACCTGTTTCCATTTATAAGTAAGGGCTAAACATCAGTACATATGGACACAAAGGAGGGAACAACAGACACCAGTGTCTACTTGGGGGTGGAGGATGGGAGGAGGGTGAGGATTGAAAAGCTACCTGTCAACTATTATGCTGATTACCTGGGTGTTGAAATAATTGGTACACCAAACCCCTGTGACACACAATTTCCCTATATAACAAGCCTCCACATGTACCCCTGAACCTAAAATAAAAGTTAACAAAAATTTAAAAATAAAATAATAAAAAATTAAGAAGCCTCATAGAAGTAGAGAGTAGAATGGTGGTGACTAGGGGCTTGGTGGTGGTGGCTGGAACCTCTGTGACACACAATTTCCCTATATAACAAGTCTGCACATGTACCCCGAACCTAAAATAAAAGTTAGCAAAAATTTAAAAATAAAATGGCAAAAAATTAAGAAGTCTCATAGAAGTAGAGAGCAGAATGTTGGTGACTAGGGGCTTGGTGGTGGTGTCTGGAAAGACATTGGTCAAAGGATACCAAATTTCAATTAGACTGAAGGAATAAGCTCAAGAGATACATTGTACAACATGGTGACTACAGGTGATCATAATGTGTTGTATTATTGATAAACGCTAAGAGAGTAGATGTTAAGTGTTCTCAATACAAAATGATAACTTTGTGGGATGATGCATATGTTAATTAGCTGTATTTATTCATTCTACAATGTATATACTTCAAACATTATATACATGATAAATACAGTCAACTTTATCTGTCAGTTTAAAATAATAAAAATAAAAAAGAAAGAAATGTCCAAGTGTTCTGCCTGGGAAGATGGGCCTGAGAGAGTCTTACGTAGTTATCATGTACTATGTTTTTGTGTGCAGTACAGTAGAGGGAGTGAGGCTACCTGAGAGCAGCACATAGTCAGTAAATGGCCTATGACAGCTCTAATTTGTTTCTTGAAGAATTGGAATGGTGAAAGAAAACAGTTTAATGTTTCTCATGCCCCTAAGAAGGACACTAAGTGGTTTAAAGAGAGTTGGATCTGAAGATGCCCTGTGGTTGGGATTGAAGGATGACATGAAAATGTTCTGCATCGATTAGCCATTTAGGTCCAGATGGGATGATATGCATCTCGGGAGATGTTCGATGGACACAGCATTGGGAAATTCTGAGATTCTGAATTGATTAAGTGTGAGACTCATGCAAATTAAGTGCAATTACATAAAATGGCATTGCATTTCTCCTTCAGCCAAGCATTGTAACCGGGTATATTCATGTGCCAGCTATTTCAATAAAAAATGTTGTCTCTCATACCTATTTGCATTCAAATAAAATTTTTTGAATGTAAGAGAGATATAGGTATAACAAAGGTGTTAATAAATGATAATACTTTGCATCTTCTCTATTCTGCAGAAAGGCCCTTGAAGAGCATATTGCATCATTTTCTTCATGGCCAAGAAAATTAAGAATCACTGATCTGGCCAGGCGTGATGGCTCATACCTGTAATCCCAGTGCTTTGGGAGGCCGAGGCAGGCAGATCACCTGAGGCCAGGAGTTTGAGATGAGCCTGGCCAAAATGGTGAAACTGTGTCTCTACTAAAATACAAAAAATTAGCTGGGCATGGTCACGGGCACCTGTAATCTCAGCTACTCAGGAGGCTGAGGCAGGAGAATTGCTTGAATCCAGGAGGTGGAGGTTGCAGTGAGCTGAGATCATGCCACTGCGCTCCAGTCTGAGTAACAGAGCCAGACTCTGTCTAAAAACAAAAACAAAAAATCACTGATCCATTTGAAAGTCAGCAAATACTTTGTCATTGACTGACTACAGACCCTAGAGACTGATCCCTATACACCACACTACAACTTAAGACTGATTCTATTTCTTAATCATCCTTTGGAGGTCATTGCATTTTTGAACTCTTGTAATAACAGGGGGCTTGAACTCATTTCAGACAGCAAATCTTGTCCTGTGTTATCTTATGCTCTGGGAGGAATCTGAAAGAGGACCAGGAAGTAAGGAAGAAAGAAAGGGAGGGAGGGAGGGAGGGAAGGAGGGAGGGAGGGAGGAAAAGAGATGAGGAGAGAAAAGAAGAGAGGATACTATCTCTAAATCTAAATTGGTAGAAAGCTTCACAAGTCTGAATACTGACAATTACTTTTTTAAAGTTAAGTAGCTAAAGATGTTTTTGAAAATCATCTGAGCTAACAAAAAATAATTCTGAAAAATCTTTGGTGATGTAATAATGACAATGGATTATTTCTTCTATCCTTGATCTCCTACAATATATTTTAAGCCAGATCATGTTTTTCCTTTGATGAAAACTCCACAGACTTTTCATCTTGATTAAAATAAAATCCAAATTCCCAATAAGGCTGTACATGATTTGGGCACCTATTACCTCTCTGACATTAATACTTATTCTTCTCATGAATCACTCTGCTACTATCACACTCCCCAATCTGTGATTCTTGTAACTCACCACACCATACATGTGATTCCTCTAACCTGCCATCCATATCTGGGTCTTTGCATACTTCTGTCTGGAACGTTCTTTTCTAAAATATCCACTATGTATCCTGATTTTCTTTTCTTTTTTGAGAAGGAGTGTTGCTTTGTCGACTAGCCTGGAGTACAGTGGTGCGTTCTCAGCTCACTGCAACCTCCGCCTCTTGGTTTCAAGCAATTCTCTTGCCTCAGCCTTCTGAGTAGCTGAGATTACAGGCGCCTGCTACTACACCTGGCTAATTTTTGTATATTTAGTATAGATGGAGTTTCACTGTGTTGGCCAGGCTGATCTCGATTTCCTGACCATGTGATCCACCTGCCTCACCCTCCCAAAGTGCTAGGATTACAGTGTGAGCCACCACATCTGGCCAGATTTTTGCAATAGAGAAAGCATTGGACATCATTTTACCATAGAACATTAAAGCTGGAAGAGATCATAGGAACCCATAGTCTCTGGCAAGAATCCAGGTCTCCAAACTCAGAAACATGGTGATTGTTCCTTCCTGAAAATACACATTAGGCATGACATAGCTTTTGCAATCAGTGATGATGCCAAGCCATCAGAGTCTAGAGGCTTAGGACATCATTGACAAAGCAGGAGTATTGCCATCTCGAACAAGCACTGTCATTTTAAAATTCACCTTAATCAAAAACTGCCTAAATCCAAAGGGCGTCAGCCTAATGGCTAAGGTCAGCATGACCATAAACCACAAATAACATCTCCAACCAGAAACATTCCAAACTTCTCCCTGACCAGAGACAAGCTAGCCCTAAGATAATCCCGCTCTGGCCAGGAAGATGCCAGCCCCAAGATAACATACCCTCCACCCAGAGACATTCCAACCCTACCGTAAGCTTCTCCCCGACACAGAAACATTCCAAGCTTGTGATAAGCCTCCTCACCCTAAAAGCAATATATACTGTTAGTCTGTTAAAAAAAAAGTAAGTGCTCTTAACTGAAATCGCCAAGAATCCCCTCTCAGATTTTTTCTAAAATAAACCTGTCTTTAACTGTGAAGCTGTGTTTTGTGTTTCTTTCCTCTTTCTTTAACTCTTTAGCATTTGGTGCTGAAACCTGGGACAGATGCTGGGGGCAGAGGCTCTCTTGCAACCCAGGAAGCAGTGGGCAACGACAGCTCATCCTGAGTTAATTCCTAAATCCTATGGGTCTCTGGCCACCCACCCCGTCTTTTTCTCTCACTTCACTTTTCCCTCATCCTCCCTTCCTCTCTCTCTCTCTCTCTCTCGCTTTCTTTCTCTCTTTCTCTCTTCCTCATGCAGCTGCAGTCCAAGAGCCCCTTTGGACATTCCAACTGGAACATCCAACATTGGACACTAATTCAACTGACTGGTAAAATCTGCCCTCCCTTGTCTTTATAACCAGGAATGGCAATGACAAGAGGTTCTCTATATTCAGGCTTTCTTCTACCTGTACTGTAAATTCCGGCCATCCCTGTGTCTCGCTTGCACCTCTTATACAATCTTTCTTCCTAATAAAAACTCTCCCTCCTCAGGTCTCTCCTTCCTCCGAAACTTTTAACTTTTAATTGTTTTTACTCCATTTAACCCATTCTCCCTCTCCGGGCAGTGGCTGGGGCTGAAGGCCTTGCTCGCGTTCATGTCCCTTTCTCCATGTCTGATTTGTTGCAAATCAAAGCTATAAGTATATTCAAAAGGGCTTTACGGTTTTTTGTTTTGTGTTGTTTTGTTTTTTGAGATGGTGTCTCACTCTGTAACCCAGGATGGAGTGCAATGGTGTGGTCTTGGCTCAGTGAAATCTCCGCCTCCTGGGTTCAAACGATTCTCCTGTCTCAGCCTCCCAAGTAGCTGGGACTACAGGCGCCTGCCACCACACCCAGCTAATTTTTGTGTTTTCAGTAGAGATGGGATTTCATTATGTTGGGCCAGCTTGTCTCGAACTCCTGACCTCATGATCCGCCCACCTTGGCCTCCCAAAGTGCTGGGATTACAGGCGAGAGCCACTGCACCCAGCCGCATTTATGTTTTCCTCTTAACAAATTTTGTTTTCCTGGAAAAGGTTTTTTCCCAGTCAACTAAATTACTTTTCTCCACTCTGTCTTGCCACTCTTGGTGCATGTATGAAAACCCTAACATGACTCCTGGTGGCCTGGGACTCCTTGGGAAAACAAAAAAGATGCCTCCAATCCCATTGTGGGAAAAATCTGTTTTCCTTATGAAACCCCTAGACTTAAAGATAAATAAGTACCTCTCAAAAATCTACCTTTGTTTTCCAACTATACTTGTTTATTAGGCCCTAGAAACTTGTTTTCTTAGCCCTCTTCTTAAAAGGCCTCACCTGAAGGCCAATAATCCAATTGGAAAATTAGGAGAAAAAAAATCTTGTAACTACTAAATCTTCTGGTTGTCTGTGTGGCTATGTATGTTTCATGTGTGCAATGTTTATTAAAAGAGCTCTAATGAATTGGCAAAAAAAAAATAAGCACTTAAATCAAATATTTTTAAGGGAAAAGTAAAAGCTGTGGGATCTTTCATTTCTTGTAACTTTAATCTTTAAAACTTACTGGTACAACAAAGTTAAAAGTGTCAGAAGAGTTACCTGCATACATTTGTGTTTGCATTTATTAATCAAGCAATTTCATAGTTATTGCTGCAGAATACTATAAGGTGTCAAGATTTGGCAGAGAGGCTACAAAACTATAACACAGCCCAAACAAAATAATCTTTGCTTGTGTAATTTTTAAAACAAATAAAGCATTAATATTTGTTTAATGAAGGATAACTACATCTTAAAGTATTTAGTAAAATACCCTTACTTCTGATCTTGTGGCCTTAGGCAGTCTAGTCCACAGACATGAAGGAAATTTGTTTTGGGAAAGAACTGTTATCATCTTTAATATTAAAGAAAAGAGAATTTGTATAAGAAAGAATCTTATATGGTAAATTTTTGTCCTAAAGTAAATTAACTGTTGTTTAAAAAACGGGATGTTTACAACAAGTCAGAAAGTTAAGGCATGTCAGAAATTGTCTGTGAAAGTCGTGAAAAATTTTATAAAAGGGAATTTATGCAAGAAATGTTGTACAATTTAAAAGTAAGTAGGCCTCCTAAATGCTTTATAAAATGTCACTCTAACTCTCAGCTGTACTACTTGCCTGCTTTGCAGCTAAATAAAACCTAGGACTCATGGAGTGAACTGCTGGAATAAGCCAGACCTTATCTGCACTTCTGTCTAAGTCCTAGGCCCTACACCTAGTACATAATTAAATTCCCAAACTTACCAGGGTTTTCAGCAAAAGTAAAGGTTGCTAAAAGTTAGCAGTGTAACATGTATTTAAAACTATTGAAGAAACAGTTTATGAGCAAGGTGTGTAAAGAAAGTAAAATATATTTTTGGTAAAAAGATTATAAGAAGGCATAAGAATGTGAATTTTTGCCTACATTAAGAGGTTAAAAAATTGTTTTAAAGGTTTAAGCAAGTTTTGGAAGGTTAATTGTAACGAAGATTTCGTGTGTATACATATTGGCTAAAGTTAAAGGGGTGTCATTCAGTTTTTCTGTAAATTGAGCATTAAAATGAAAGCACACTGGGTTTCTGTTAAAGCACTAACCTGCTCTTTAACCAAAATTATAAAGGTTGAAAAGGGTCTCTCAAAATCTTACCTTATGGTCAAACATTAAAATTCGGTAAGTGTGTCTACAAGGTTTTATTAAAAATGGAGTTTAACATTAATAGCACACTAATATAATGGTAAAATTTGGCTTATATGATATAAAATCACTCAGTAAACCTTGTCAAATATAAAATGGTATTTGGCTTTCTTTGGACTATATTTGTATAAATATGCTATTGGTATGTGTTCCAAAGTTATGACAGACTCCTATAACTAATACATCTTATTGTACATTATCAGTAATAATTATAATTGTTTTGTTAAAATTATTATGTGTCACAGAGGTAACAAATATCCTTGTCAATTGTGTCTTTAACTATGGCTACCCTAAAACTTTTTGTCATCGATAAACAATTGTTGTCTTGTTTTAGTCCTCTTTAAAGGGTGGTTTTATAATCAGCTATAAAGCTCTGAATGCAGGTTTCTGATAAAAAGCTGGATAGGAATTAACTGCATAAACTAAACTAATAGGAAACTAAAGTAATCTGTTTAATGTTTTGCTTAATATATTGCTAACCCTTTGTCTTTCAAAGAAATTTTTTTTTAAAGCGATTAACAGCTTTTAACTGTTAACTGTTACCTTTTAACTGCTAACTCTCATATATATGGGAGTTAACTGTTCACTTTTAACTGCTAACTCCCATGTGTATGGGAAGTTAACTGTTCAGTTTTAAAACTCCCATGTGTATGGGAAGTTAACTGTTCACTTCTAACTGCTAACTCCCATGTGTATGGGAGTTAACTGTTCACTTCTAACTGCTAACTCCCATATGTTTGGGAAGTTAACTGTTCACTTCTAACTGCTAACTCCCATGTGTATGGGAGTTAAATGTTCACTTCTAACTGCTAACTCCCATATGTTTGGGAAGTTAACTGTTCACTTCTAACTGCTAACTCCCATGTGTATGGGAGTTAACTGTTCACTTCTAACTGCTAACTCCCATATGTTTGGAAAGTTAAGTGTTCACTTCTAACTGCTAACTCCCATGTGTATGGGAGTTAACTGTTCACTTCTAACTGCTAACTCCCATATGTTTGGGAAGTTAACTGTTCACTTCTAACTGCTAACTCCCATGTGTATGGGAGTTAACTGTTCACTTCTAACTGCTAACTCCCATATGTACGGGAGTTAACTGTTCACTTCTAGCTGCTAACTCCCATAACTGTTCACTTTTAACTGCTAACTCACATATAGGAGTTAACCGTTCACTTCTAACTGTTTAACTTTTAACTTTCAACTGTTAACTCCCATAAACAAAATTTGGAGGATACTTGTTTCTCTCTACCTGATTTTCTCTAAAATTTGGAAACTATCTGTGAGTATTCTTAAGTTATGGCAATATAGTTATTTGCAAAAGTGCACAAGAATCTGTTTTCTTTTGTAACGGGACACGATTGGAAAAACTGGTTATTTTTACCAAGGCTTTAACTGGAATGGTGTGCTTTTCCTTTAAGGAATCAAGCTTTAACTTATAAAACCAATAAAGCCCTTGAAAAACTGGCCTCATATTTTGTGTACACAGTCCCTGTACAGGGTTTCTAATCTGTGGTAAATAAAACATGTCACTTTCTAACAGTCCAGGAACCCTAAGTTATCTTGAAACATCAAGAGGGGAAGAATTCACCGAACTCATAGGTATTTAATGGTACAAATCCATGGCTGGGCTTGGCTTTAAAAAGTCTTATCTCAGATTACTTCTACAAAACCAAATTCCATCAAAGCCAATTTAAAAGGCCTATGTAACAAATAATTATTCTTGCTGCACTGTATGCAAATAATTATGCCAAGTATAATAAAGCAAACCTACCATAATTTGTCTTTTAATAAAAATGGGAAAGTGGAGAGAGCATATTATGTTTCCAAAACTATAACACACCTTGTTGTTAAATTCTAGAGTTGCCTAATGTTTTTTGGTTATTATTTTTTATTGTTTAAATTCTATTGTTTCTGGCTACAAGTCTCCAAAATAAGCTGTGCTTTCTTAAAGCCCTATCAACTGAAAACTAGATGTTTCAGCAGGCACTGCCTCTAAGCCCCCTAACCCTCACAGGAGGAAATAAAGAAACAGGAAATCTTAAGCTAAAAATCATAAAAAATAAATAACCGAGAAAGAATTACTCATCTTACTCATTTCTCACCCCTACCTCACCGAGTGCTTTTGTTATTCCTACCTCTCCTTTCAAGCCAAATATTAAAACTTTTTAATGGGAATTATGTACTACACCACCCTTGTGGAAATTGCTTTACTCACTCTACTATTTGCAGTAAAACTATATACTGTAGCACCCTCAGGGTAAAATATCAGACAAAAAAATCTCAATTACTGTAGCATTTTGCTTAATTATTATCCTCATAGCAGGAATAACGGTTACTAACACATGGGCCTTTCCAAACACGTGCTTCTACCTCTCATTAGGTAAGGAATATTGTTTCTTTGTCAACCAATCAGGCCTGGTAAAAAACGCTGCTTAAAAAACTTAAAGAAAAGGCTAAAAAGCTAAGGGAGTACCAAAACAACCAAATAGATTCTTGGTTTGGAAACAAAATCATACCATGGGTCATCCCGTTTCTGGGCCCTCTCTTAATAATATGCCTGGGAGTAATGTTCTCACCCTGCATAATTAACCTTTTTCAGAAATTTTTAACTAACAGGATCATGGCCATTTCACAGACAGTTACCCAAAAACATCTACAGACGGCATTGCTCCTCCTGTCAACCCCAAACCAAAAAACTCTCCGTCCCCTCATTAGGAGGAAGTAGCCCAAAAGAACACACAGCCCCTTGTCCTTTTTGTAACTATAGGGTCTAAATTGACAAAGCAGGAGTATCGCCATCTTGAACAAGCACTGTCATTTTTAAAATTCACCTTAATCAAAAACCGCCTAAATCCAAAGGGCATCAGCCTAATGGCTAAGGTCAGCATGACCATAAACCACAAATAATATCTCCAACCAGAAACATTCCAAACTCCTCCCCAACCAGAGACAAGCTAGCCCCGAGATTTAAATGTGCTGTCTGGCCTTTGGAGCAAAAAGCAGACACTTTTTTTTTTTTTTTTTTCATACTTTAAGTTCTAGGGTACATGCGCACAATGTGCAGGTTTGTTACATATGTATGCATGTGCCATGTTGGTGTGCTGCACCCATCAACTCGTCATTTACATTAGGTATTTCTGCTAATGCTATCCCTCCCCTCTCCCCTCTCCCCACAACAGGCCTCAGTGTGTGATGTTCCCCACTCAGTGGCTAAGTGTTCTCGTTCAATTCCCACCTATGAGTGAGAACATGTGGTGTTTGGTTTTCTGACCTTGCGATAGTTTGCTGAGAATGATGGTTTCCAGCTGCATCCTTGTCCCTACAAAGGACACAAACTCATCCTTTTTTATGGCTGTATAGTATTCCATGGTGTATATGTGCCACATTTTCTTAATCCAGTCTGTCATTGATGGACATTTGGGTTGATTCCAAGTCTTTGCTATTGTGAATAGTGCCGCAATAAACATATATGTGCATGTGTCTTTATAGCACCATGATTTATAATCCTTTGGGTATATACCCAGTAATGGGATTGCTGAGTCAAATGAAATATAACTATGAGAAATATAACTATGAGAAACTAGTTATATTTCTAGTTCTAGATCCTTGAGGAATTGCCACACTGTTTTCCACAATGGTTGAACTAGTTTACAGTCCCGCCAACAGTGTAAAAGTGTTCCTATTTCTCCACCTCCTCTCCAGCACCTGTTGTTTCCTGACTTTTTGATGATCACCATTCTAACTGGTGTGAGATGGTATCTCACTGTGGTTTTGATTTGCATTTATCTGATGGCCAGTGATGATGAGCATTTTTTCATGTGTCAAAAAGCGACACTTTTATAAGGTAAGGGAGAAGTGAGCAAGGGGACGGGTCCTCCCTGCTCCTGCGCAGTTATCTACTGGGCAGTTGTCCAAGTGGGCATGCTTTTGGCATATCCTCTTGAGGCGAACCCCTGGAGGTGGGAGTACCATGGGGAACATGCTTTGATCTGCAAATAGGCTGGCAACTGTGGAGGAGAGATCCAGAGCACACAGATGAACTTGCCCTGTAGAGAATGTCTGATGAGGGAGAGGTGAGAGGTTATTTTGCATTTCAAAAAGCGCTAAGTAGGAAGTAAAGGGAGAGGGGAAAAGAGAAAAGAAAACCATTAAATTATCTCTTTGAAAAATGGGGGTACTTGGTTACAAAAAGAGCCAGAAAAGTTCTTATTTCTTATTTTTCTTATTGTCGACACTTTTATTTTACACGCAGAGTCCACCATTTCCTCATAACTATTTTTATTTTTCTTATGAATGTTGTGCCCTGTATGAATTTTATATCCTACCTTGCAATTTAATTTGATTTAGCTCTCTTTTGGCCCAAACCTAGACTATAATCATTCAGCACTAGTAGTATCCATATGCTCATCCTACAATTCTAATCTAACCTTCGTGTTTTCCATCATTTAAGAATAAGAACGAGATGCAATATGTGCAATTAAATAAAGAAAACTGTCTTCTTTGTTGTTGTTCTAGCCAAAGGAGCCTGGGATTTTTAAATGATAGCAATTCAGATGACTTGTAGCTGCAAAGACTGACTCCAAACTTTTAGTGTGAAAAAAGTCTCTGAGGATATTTTTCTATCAAAACACATCAGTGAATAAATTTCTCTGTATAAGACCATAATATCACCTAATGCTTTGATATCATTTGAATAGACACTTGTACCATTCTCCCATAGGCAGACACTTGAAATCAGAATCAAACTTTGGCTCAGTGGAGACATTTTATTATTCAAATTCAAGGTGATTTGATGATGCGATTGAGATGTACAGCATAATAATTTGGTTTCATCACAAAGTTATATGAAAACACAATGTTTCAACATTTTTTCATAAAAAAGAAAGTGTCACCAAGTACAATAGTGATGTTATTGTTCCTTTTTAATCATAGAGGCAGTTAATTAAAATATCAAATCTGAGTTTTCATTTTAGGTTACAAATACATTTCTAAAAATGTCCCCAATGTTTATGAGAACATTAAAAAAACCATCCATATTTGCGTATACTTGATTGTTTAACTTCTTCAATAATATGTATTGATTATAAATTATGTGGTACTCATTATGCTAGAAAATATTTATACAATGCTGACAAAAACAGACATGGTTCTCATACTTCTTATATTCTAATTGGTGAAATAGATATTAATTAGTCAATTACATAAGTATTTTATTTCAATCTAAAATAAATTTTATTAAGGCCGAGAACATGATTACATGGAACATATTATAAACGACCCTAACCTAGACTAGGGGGAAAGGCTGTCCAGGGAAAATTTTCTGCAGGACTGTTACTTGAGCTGAGACCCACAATATCAGTAGGCTTTAATTAAGTAAAGGGCATAGGTGTATGAGAACATTCCAGATGTTCTCAGAACATTCCAGAAGAAAGCAGTATGTATAATAACTGCACAGCAGGAGAGACTGATACTTTAAAGGCACTAAAATCAGGCTAGAGGGACTGGAGTGTAGAGGGTGAGGATGAGAATGCTGCTAGACATCGCTGGAAAAGTATGGAGAGGTCATACCATACAGAGCCTTGTAGGTCATGTTAAGAATTTTAGGGCCGGGCGCGGTGGCTCAAGCCTGTAATCCCAGCACTTTGGGAGGCCAAGACGGGCGGATCACGAGGTCAGGAGATCGAGACCATCCTGGCTAACATGGTGAAACCCCGTCTCTACTAAAAAAATACAAAAAACTAGCCGGGCGTGGTGGCGGCGCCTGTAGTCCCAGCTACTCGGGAGGCTGAGGCAGGAGAATGGCGTAAACCCAGGAGGCGGAGCTTGCAGTGAGCTGAGATCCGGCCACTGCACTCCAGCCTGGGCGACAGAGCCAGACTCCGTCTCAAAAAAAAAAAAAAAAAAAAAAAAGAATTTTAGTATTTGTTTATGAGGAATGAGCCACTGATGACTTTTAAGCATTCAGTTTGGCATGCTCAATTTTGTGTTTTGAAACACTCTGGTTGTGGGAGGGTAGGTGGATCAGAGTATCCAGAGTAGAAGCAAGGAGATCAGTTAGGAGGTTATTTCAGTTGACTAAGGGAAAAATAATGGTAGCTTAGGTTAGACTTGTAACATTGGAGACGAAGGGAAAGACAGGTTAAAAAAATATCAAGGAGGGAACCTTGACAGACCTGATAATGGATTGGAAATGTGTGGCAAGAAAAAGTATCAAGAATGACTCTGAGGTTTTTGAGTAGCGCTACTGAATGGAATGATATGGAGACATTAAAGACTTCTGGATAGGACACTTCTATTTTAAAAAAAGGATCAGAATTCATTTGGAAACAGGTTAGAGTATAAGGAAACTAAGACCGTTCAAAAATTGTACAAATAATTTATAGTTCACATATCTGCTGTACGAAAGGACTAAAATGTTGCTGTCTTATAAATGTCATGCATTGCCAAGTGAATTGTTGTCTTGTATGTTAAAATGGTTAATCATTGTTAACCTATTTATTCATAAGTCACGTTGGTTGCACTGCACAAAAACCTTTTTTTTTTTTTTTTTTTTTTTTTTTTTGAGATGGATTTTCACTTTTGTTGCCTAGGCTGGAGTGCAGTGGTGCGATATGGCTCACCACAAGCTCTGCCTCCCGGGTTCAAGTGATTCTCCTGCCTCAGCCTCTCAAGTAGCTGGGATTACAGGCATGCGCCACCACACTCTGCTGATTTTGTGGTTTTAGTAGAGACGGGGTTTCTCCATGTTGGTCAGGTTGGTCTTGAACTCCCGACCTCAGGTGATCTGCCCGCCTTGGCCTCCCAAAGTGCTGGGATTACAGGCATGAGCCACCGCGTCTGGCCAAAAAATACTTTTATATTTATCTCCTTTCCTCCATCTTCTTTCTTCTTTTCTGACATCTGTATCTTCCTTCATTTTCTTTCCTTTCTTTCTTCCTTCCATTTTTACTTCATTTTATCCTTCTTTCCTCTCTCTCTGTCTCCACATATTTATGGAGCATTTATTAGGAGTCATGCATTATGCCAGACACTAGAGAAAATATGGCAAATCAAATGTATTTGTTGTCTTCATGAAGTTTAATATCAATCAGGGTAGACATTTTAAAATACAGTAAGAAAGAAAGAAAGATTTGATTATATCTGTGAAAAGTAGCATATAGAACCTTGTAGGTCCAATAAATAAGTAAAATAGATAGGATGCAATGAGAGCTATAACAAGCATGTTTGGTCAGTTGGGTACAAAGAGAAGATGGCTACGTATGTATTGAAATAGCCCATTGCCTTTTGAACTGTGTTTCCTGAAGAAAGAACAAAATGGACCATCACCTCCACAAGAGGCCTTAACATGGAAAAAATATTTTGTGCTATCATATCAGCTCCTGTATTTTCTCTTTTCTGGAATGAGTAATTACAATTCTAGACAAAAGCTAGGATGCCTAAACTATGCTCTGGAATTTACTGACATGTATAATGTTTCATTGTCATAATCCCTAAATAATCACCTACTGGAAATGGTCCTGTTTTAGGAAAACTTTCCTAGTGTAATAGCATTGGGAGACTAGAATTGTCCCTTTGTTTTTGGTTATATTTTAAACCTATGAGTTAATTATATTATGCACGTAAGCACTTAAAACTGTGATCTGTTATATTTATATATTAAGTAAAGCCTTTTAGATCCTGTTGCATCCATACCTGTGTATACAGTTGTTTTGCTTGAAAGAGGATAACATAATTTGCCATCTGATGTGAACTTTATGTAGGAATGTTACCTTCTGATGTAAGTGGACAAATCTTAATTGAGAAACATGGAGTGATCAGAGAGGGCCACTCAACATGTCTCTGCATTTTGCATTTACAATGATCTGCCCTTTCACATCTGTGTTCTGTGGGGCCCGAGCATTGACTCAGCCTCCTTCATCTGAATGCATTAATTGCTAAGTGCTCTGGGCACACTGCTTCCAGATTGTGCAGTCACATCTGGACACAGAGGAGATCTGGTGGCCTCAGTGGAGAGGACAAAAGACTCACTACTCCACAACAAGCTCTCCCATCACATTTCTGGTGACCTCACCTAGACTCAGGCTTAGGCGCCAAGGGATTGGAGAGGTGGACTCAGACCTACTTAAGACCTGTGGGCCACAGAAATACAGGTAGTTGGGATTGTTGGGCTGAGGTTAGAAGGCAGGGACAGAATAAAAATATGACAGTCTGAAGAAGAGCCAAGTGGAAGCACTTCTAATATGTTTGTTCCAGGAAGGAAGAAGCTGTCTAAAACCTGCATAAATAGAGTGGCCCAGTGCAATGGTAGTCGATTAGAGGCTCCCAGTTGCAATCTCATCCCCAGCTCCACCCTGCTCCAGGTACCTTCTCTGGCCCTGACTGCATTTTTCATCCTGGCTCTGTGGCCCCAGTGTAACCTGCTGCCCCCTCAGCCCCGGCCGAAAACTCAGCCCCAATTACTTCCTTAGCCTTAGCTCCCTCCTGGCTTTAACCTCCTCTTTGTCCCTGATCTTTCAGCTCTGTTTTCCACTCTGCCTCATTGACCCCAACTACCTTGTCAGCCCTGGCCCGTTAGTATCCAGGCCCACAGACCCTGCACGCCTCAGCCACCCCAAGTGGAGGGAATGTCCCAATATGCATTATTGAAGTCAAAGAGAGAATAAAAAAAAGAATTTCAATTTTTTAACTTTTTTGATTAACATACTATTGTTTCTTTGAATGCAGTCTTCTGTGTGATTGGACCTTGAGGCCAGGAGCTGACCTTTGTATGGGTTATATAGTTTTATGCCCCAAGGTGAGATGAAATCAGTGTCTTAGGGAAATATATTTTGTTCACTTTATGCTGTATACCTGTCTCATAGCCCAGAAATATTTCTCCCCTTCGTTAACACAGTTCTTGTAGCAATTTGAAGGGAATAAAATGGTGCCAGGAAAATATCTTTAATTAGATGTAGAGTAAGAAAAAAAAGTTTTAACTGGAAGAGCACTACTCCTGTGTTCCTGATCAGCCATGTTTTACTTGCAGCTCTTCAGAAGTTGTGCAAGTGTAACTTAGTGAATGCCTGCTGTACATTATGAATTGCATTAAAGATTTCTTTAAAGCCTTGTCGAACTTTACATTTATGCATATAAAATCTTTCAAATGACAAGCCTCTGTTCTTTTTCCACAAACAGAAATATTTTTTTTCGGAACTACCGAGCTTCTAAGAGATTAAAAACCCCATTAACTTTTCAGCAAATATACTCAGCTCTTCAAATTGCACTGAAATATTTGGCTGTGCAAATACAGATGCCACAGACAAAGCCAATTGAGATGGGAGTAAGGGTGAAAGTAGCAATCATACTTCCCTAGGTATCCTGATGAGATTCTTAATTCAATACAGTCCATGTTGTGCTGGGAACCGCTTGCATGTGGGATTCAAAGGTCCCAATATTGCACATTTTCATTCCCATTCTTTTCAAGAGGTGAAAGATTTCATGATTTTGCATTACTTTATACTTTAATCGTGTTCTTGTATTTGCATGACGATGTTTAAGACAACATGGTATCTCCTAGAAGCTCCCAGTCGTCCTGCTGGCCAATACTGCAATGTATTCTGTGACAAGGCTGTTTTTCTAGGGACAGTTTCTCTGTCCACCTTCTCTGACCATCTGACCTATAAGGCCTGCAAGCCACATTTTCAAACCTCTTCCCTAGCTCAGTCAGTTAACAGACACTATTATTTGCCTTTTAAATTCAGCTCTATATAGAATTACTACCAGTGATTTTATATTCCACCAAATAACATTTTTATGTTACCAACCTAATCAGAAAATCCCAGTTCAATCAGACTTTCTCAGAGCAGAGCTACAAAATGTCCTCCTATTCTAGTTTTTAATCTCCACCTTGAGAGAAATATGCAGAAAGGATCTATAGGCAGCAGTTAATCTGACAGTGATTTCTTTACAGCAAAAAACATTTTCTAAAAATTATTTCTAAATTTAAAAGATTCACCTCAGGAAGAAAGCATGCAGCAGTCTTTGTAGCCAGAATTTTGCGTAAGGAAAGGTGCTTCAGATCATGTTTTCCCTTTAGAAGGAAGGAAGGAAAGAAGGAAAGAAACTGACATGTATCAAACATTTAGTATATACCAAATCATGTACTGGACATTTTCGCTGACCTTAATAAACTCAGCTCATTTGACTTTCATCACAACCACTTGAGGTAGTTATTATGCCTCATTTTTACATGTAAAGACCCAGATTCCAAGAAGTTCAGTGACTTCCCTAAGTTCACACAGGTTTCAAGTTCTTTTTTGAATCTAGCCGTGTGTAATTACAAAGCCTGTGCTGTTTCCACTACATAACACTGTCTTCTTATTTGGGGGCAGTTGCTTTCTTCCTTCTAGTTGACTTTATAGTTTAACTAAATGTTAGCCTTCCAGACTCATTTTGTTTCTTTCTCAGGTCATCATCATGCTTATTGTTCAACTGCTATCAACTTTCAGTAGAACAACAGAGACAGATTAAGGTCAAGTGCACCAACATAAATCACCTGTCCTATTATTCTCTGTAGCTTGTCTTTTTTTTTTTTTTTTTTTTTTTGTCAGCACAAGAAACAACTCTCTAAATCAGGTTTATTATACTGCAAAAATTTTGTCTCCTCCTCAATTTCATAAAAACTTGTAAACTCTTAGGAGAAGTGAGTCAATGAAACTGCAGGAGAAGATTCACTCTTATCAAGTCATTTTTAAATAGCTGGGGCAGAATCATTAAATTGGAAAAGCACAGAAACTTAAGTTCTTGGAACTGGAAGCCATTTTAGAGATCAGTTTCCAAGAAAGATGAGTAAGTTTCACCTTGACATGTTAACTCTGGTAGCAGCTGCCTGGATTGCTGGGTTTGGGATTGTGAAGCTATCTGGATTCGGGGAAAAGGGTGCAGTGAACCATTGCGAGTATCTGCCTTAGTTGGAAGAGAAGCTGGTGGAAGCACGTAACTTTTTTTCCATTTATTTCAATCTATCAATGTTAAGATATACAAATTGAGAGCCCAAAAGTGCATGCTTGAGCCCACTTGCCCAACTTCTGAGATCTTATCAGGAAGCTGCTGATCACCAGTTTCAGGTATTTTCTTTCTATCAGGAGACCGCCTTTCTCTGGCACTCGCTGTAACCAATTATTATTTTAGGGAGACAGTTAACAACTGCCTATCATCTGATGATCACTTGACATTCCTAGTGTGTGGCAGGGGGAGGAAGGTGGAGCCCTCTCCTGCCCTGTTCATGCCTGACTAGCTACCTACTGTAACAACTGTATTAGTGTCTTGTGGCTGCTTTAACAAAGGATTATGAACTTTACAGCTTAAAACAACATAAATTTATTATCTTACCATTGCAGCTATCAGACGTTGAAAATGGATATCAACTGTGCTAAATTCTGCAGAGAGTCTGCAGGCCTGTGTTCTTTTCTTGAGGCTCTAGGGGAAAATCTGTTACTTTGCCCCTTTCCAGCTTCTAGAGGTTCCCACATTCCTTGACCTATAGCTCTCTTTCATATTTAAAGCAAGCAATGGGCAGTGTAGTCTTTCTTATGATGCCATCGCTCTAGTTCTGACTCATCTGTCTTTCTCCCTCTCATTTAAGGAAGGACTTTTGCAATTACATTGATCCCACCTGGATAAGCGGGGATAATCCCTTCATCTCAAGATCCTTAATCATATCTACAAAGTTCCTTTTGCCATGTAAGGTAATATATTTGCAATTTCTGATAATTAAAGTTTAGAGATATTTGGGCAGTCATTATTCCCTCTGCATAGTCACTAAAAGGAGGTTAATATACTTATAAAGTCTCATATCGATTTTTTCAACATTGAAAAAAATGTGGCCAAGCACAGCTGGGTTCAGAATAGATATAAGATTTTAAGTAACTAACTATATGCATATGGAAACAGACTTAACTACACATTTAATTATTTTTAGTAAAAGAAATTCCTTCAACAAAAACAAATACATCATCTGTCTTAGCACTGCCATTAAGTATGATCATTCAGAGTTGGACAAAAACACATTCTAATGACACTGGCAAAATCAGTTTCCACCTACTTGCCTTAGGCATGTCATTGCACCAATGAACACATTAAATGTGATTAATTTATTTGGACATGGAAGTTGAAATTGCTTATGAGCAAGGCCTGAATAAACAGGAAAAAATTTGAACAAAACATTACCCTATTAATTTATTCTGTCAAAGAAATAAATGGCATTTAACTTTATCTGTAAATGCTATAAAATTTAAGTTTATTTTGGCTAATTGTATATTTTGGTTTACCTAATATGACAAGGATAATTTCTCAGTTTATATTATAAATTTAGTTTATTATACTGAATGTTTCCGTTATATGGAAAATACCTATCTCCTTATTATTATTATTTTTTTGTCTCTGTATAATCAAAGGAACTTGGGCTTAATAATTACTCCAGAGATAACAGAGCTTTCCCATGATGGCAGGACCAAACCAAATATTAAGTCTGTGATTACTGATTGCCTGATTCACTGATGGATTCATTTATTCAAGTTTTGTATTGGTTATTAACTAACTGCTTAGCACTAGGTAAGAAAGGCAAAATGAAAGAGAAAAAAGACATCATATAATCCCGGTTTGCTTCTTTGTGAGGCTTGCAGTCCTCCAAGAAGAAAAATAATAAAAAATCACATTGAGTATAGTTGGACTAATTTTAACAAGTGTAGTCATACCATCAAATATAGCCTGCCAACTATCATAACAAACATATCACATCTCTTTGGCTGTGAAAGCTATTGCCTTCCCTTTTAACATAAGGTAAATAATTTCACTAAAATATGCTGATGAATTGGTGGACCAAACAAATGGCACTACAGAAAAAATCTGGGTCACTATGTGTTTCTAAACACACAATGGAAAAAGATAAAGTGTTGCTAGTTATATAAATATGACTCCAGAGCTCTCATAGTGTGCCTGCCTTATACCTTAGGGGCTGCTTTCAGAAACAAAAATGCCCTATGACTCTGGAGGGGCAGAGAAACTGTGATTTTATTCAGGAAAAGTTATTAGGCTCTCTGTTGCCAC
The DNA here is from genome assembly GCF_047675955.1 of Chlorocebus sabaeus. NCBI lineage: Eukaryota > Metazoa > Chordata > Mammalia > Primates > Cercopithecidae > Chlorocebus > Chlorocebus sabaeus. The sequence goes on along the minus strand of NC_132933.1, from coordinate 14,358,131 downwards.
AGAAAGCTTACATGCCTTTCCTCAGTCCCTATTTCTGAAAAAAAATCAGTATAGTTTTGAATGGGCTCTGTTCATGCCCCTTGTCAGTTTTACTCTATTTCAGTCTACTAAGCTAGCATGCTTTGGAGTTTTACCTTGTGGCCAACGTGATTTCAAAATAATTAGTTGGTTAAAACGCAGAAAATTCCATTGATAGGTATTAATTTACCAGTTTCACTGATTATTTTGTAGAGGTGGGGTCTTGCTATGATGCCTAGGCTCAAACAATCTACCCAAAGTGCCGAGATTACAGGCATGAGCCACCATCCCTGGCCATAATTATAATTTTTTAAATGGAATTAAAAGGTATATCAATTGCAACACATGGTCCTTATTTGGATTTTAATTCAGACAAACTGTAAAAATGAAAATTTGTAACTTTGTGAAATAATTAGATATTTGAACTATGGCTGAATATTAGATGACATTCAAGAATTACTGTTAATTTTCTGGCTGTGATAATGGTATTTTGGTTATGTTTTTATTAAAAAAACTACCTATTAGCGACTTATACTAAAATTTTAATGGTTAAAATTATATAATGTCTAGCATTTGCTTCAGAATAACTGAGTAGCAGGGTAAAACTAGAATAAGATATAAATGAATAAGATATAAAAGGGCTTTGTATGCCAATGACTGGAGGAGGTGGGACAGCTGTGGTTTGGAGAACATTGGTGGGGTAGCCACACCACTGAGATCCTGAGAGTTATTATTGTAAAGGAGATCTCTATAGTCAACTGAAGCAACAGTTCCTAAAAATTATGGAGAACTATAATCTAATGGTGCTGCTGGACAGCAAGAAAAGCCATGATATTTATCAAGATCAGTTTCTTTATCCAATAACATCTCCTTTGTTGTCCCAAATTCTAATTTCTAAGGTTCCAGGTTTGATGATACTTAAAAATAACAAAGCAAAGAAAACATGAGCAATATATCATGTCCTATGTATTTTGGGGCATTCTATATCTGCTGCAGTAGAAATCAAGGAATGTAAATTAAGATATTGTAGTTTTCATATAATATTTAGCAAAAGACAAAAAATGAATGAGACAGTAGTATATAACATTTTGAGTCACCAGTTTTGGCTACAAATACCAATTCTGCTGCCTCCTACTTTTGTGTCCTTCAGCAAGCAATGTAACCTTTCTGAGCCTCAGTTTCCTTATTGGTAAAGTAAAACTGATAATCAAACCTACTTCATAGGGTTGTTAGGAGGATGAGTTAATGCATGTAAAGTGCTTAGAACAGTGTCTGGGACATAACAGCTTGTTGAATGCTAGCTCTAATGACATGATTAGTCATTAATGTGAAGAAATTGTTCAGGGTAGTGGCATGATGGTAGGGCAAGATGAGGTGGCTCTGAAGGATCTGATAGAGAAGCTGTCAACATGGGAGTGACATTGGCATGGCCCAGCAAGGGTATGGACAAGAGGCATTTCAGAGGAGACAAAGCCAAAAAGATAGTAAAGTGCATCTGATTCCGTAAGCACAAGTGAGCCCAATGAATTAACACAGTAGTTGTGAGGAGTGGACAGAAATCATGCTACCAGACCAAAGTGAATCTATAAAGAGATTTCCCTCTCAGGGACAATCTCTGTGACCTTCAGGTCATCCTGTTCTCAGAAGCAGCATCGTGCAGTTTCTTCCGAGGATTAAAATTTTCACATTGGCCTGTCACTTGCTCACATCTTGACAAGACAATACACTTGACATATGCCATTCTCTGTGTAAAGACTTGCTACTGGGCACAGATTTCCCCCAGACAGCCTGTAATGTATGTTTTGCTTTCGTTAATGTTTCTGTTAAGTTAGTTTAAAACAGCTAAAATTCCAGAACTAAAGCATAATGTTGGAGCTATATATGAAGACTGAGACTTTTATAGACAATTCTTTGCTACATTTCTGAATAAAGTTATAAGGTATAAAAATGTGTTTTATTCCACTGTAGAAAAATTTAAGCTTGATTACAAAAGTACTTATGGTTATTTTTAAATTCAGTGAATGCCTTTCTACTTTATAGAATGAAATGTGGAAGGCTTCATAGATTTTGTAAAAAGTCACACATCTGGGCCGGGCACCGTGGCTCATGCCTGTAATCCCAGCACTCTGGGAGGCTGAGACGGGTGGATCATTTCAGGTCAGGAGTTTGAGACAAGCCTGGCCAACACGGTGAAACCCCGTTTCTACTAAAACTACAAAAATTATCTCAGCGTGGTGGTAGCTGCCTGTAATCCCAGCTACTTGGGAGGCTGAGGCAGGAGAATCGCTTGAACCTGGGAGGCGGAGGTTGCAGTGAGCAGAGATCATGCCACTGCGCCACAGAGTGAGACTCCATCTCAAAAAAAAAAAAGTCACACATCTGGATGGATGATACACAGTTGTGGCAAAATGGCTCTGCTCTTTAATCCCTGGAGTGAATAATATTTGTTCCAGCAGGGGTTTTGTGGAGGTTTCATCTTTCTTCTTTGTATTAAAAGCAACTGTGTATTGATTTCCAAGCACGTCTTGACATGTTCTTTAACATCTTGTTGTATTTTTTTCTTTTTCTATTTAAGGTCATTTATTTTGAGCAAATCTGAAAAAAACAAAAAAAAACCAAAAAAACCCTTAAGAGTAAAAGACTTCCACTGGGCACGGTGGCTCACGCCTGTAATCTCAGCACTTTGGGAGGCCGAGGCAGGCGGATCACGAGGTCAGGAGTTTGAGACCAGCCTGACCAACATAGTGAAACCCCGTCTCTACTAAAAATACAAAAATTAGCCGGGCGTGGTGGCGGGCGCCTGTAGTTCCAGCTACTCGGGGGCTCAGACAGGAGAATCTCTTGAACCCAGGAGGTGGAGGTTGCAGTGAGCCAAGATGCCGCCATTGCACTCCAGCCTGGGCGATGGAGTGAAACTCTGTCTCAAAAAAAAAAAAGTAAAAGACTTCACAATACTACAATCTTGAATTAGCTCGTAAGAGTTTTCACTTCTGATGTTAGCAACCATATTCATTAAATCACGTTTATTTCATTGACTTTTCAGTGAACAGTTTTCTTATAGGTAGCCAAAGAGTGCAGCAAAGGAACACCAGTGGCTAATTAAACCAAATAAACGAAATCTAGTATTTGGTAGCCCAAAAGCATGGCTACAATAAACAATAATTTATTGTACAATTTAAAATGACTAAAAGTACAGTTGGAATGTTTGTAACACAAAAAAATGACAAGTGCTTGAGATGATGTCTACCCCATTTACCCTGATGTAATTATTACACATTGTATGCCTCTATCAAAATATCTCATGTACCCTGTAAATATATACACCTGCTGTGTACCCACAAAATTAAAAAGAAACAAAAGAGTATCTTCTAACTCAACGAGTATCAATGACTTGTATCTATCTACAAGTTACCTGTAGAGGACAATGAGTATAAAAATGCAGCCTTGGCCGGGTGCCGTGGCTCACGCCTGTAATCCCAGCACTTTGGGAGGCCGAGGTGGGCAGATCACAAGGTCAGGAGTTCAAGGCCAGCCTGAACAATATGTTGAAACCTCGTCTCTACTAAAAATACAAAAAAAGTTAGCCAGCCTGTAATCCCAGCACTTCAGGAGGCTGAGGTGGGCAGATTACAAGGTCAGGCGTTCAAGGCCAGTCTGACCAATATGGTGAAACCTCGTATCTACTAAAAATACAAAAAAAAATTAGCCAGGGGTGGTGGTAGGCGCCTGTAGTCCCAGCTACTCGGCAAAAAAAAAAAAAAAAAAAAAATGCAGCCTTTTGGAATATTTTGCATTTTGGCAGCTGACAATATTTAAGCAGCAAAACGTTGTTATTAGAAGCAATTTCCAGGAAAAGTTTTACATTTAAAATAAAATTATTAACATATAAAGATTGGAAAGATCTCTTGTTGGCATTTGAACATGTCGGATGTTGGCTCCAAGCAGGGGAAAGTAATTTTTAATGAGTGCCAGTCACTGTATTGCTCTCAGCACATATCTTATTTTATTTATTTCTAATAATGATTATATGGAGCACGCACCATTATTATGTCCATCTTATAGATGAAGAAACTGGAAAGTTAATATGCCCATATGTTAGCAATGGTAGATCCATAATTGTGTGGTTCCAAAGATCATTTTCTCAATAATTATCATCTGTGGGTCACATTTAATTTCTGACTACTAACTTAATCATTTGCTATGGATTGATTTTGAAACAGACAAACTGAATTGGTCTGAGGAATATAGTAAATGATGGTAGAATAATAATGGGTGATACTTAATTAGCATTTATTGTGTTCTGGGTTACCTTGCTACACACTTTTTCTTTCTTGAGTCACTGAAACTCTGCTCCGCTATCCCCTACTAGCACATAGGCTTTTAAAAACAGCTTTATTGAGATATAATTAACATACCATATGATTTATCCATTTGAAATGTACAATTAAATGTTGGTTAGTATTTCAGAGATATGTGCAATCATCAAAACAGTCAATTTTAAAACACTTTTATCACTTTATAAAGAAACTGTACCCTTTAGCTATCACCCCCCATGCCACCAACTCCTAACCCTGGTGCAACTCTTATAGTACTTTCTGTCTATAGATTTTCTGTTCTGGTTATTTGATATAAATGAAATCGTATAGTATGTGATCTTTTGTGACTGGCCTGTTTCACTTAAGATGATGTTTTCAAGGCTCATGCATGTCGTAGTATGTACCAAGTACTTCATCCCTTTTGATGGCTTAGTAATATTCTGTTACATGGATTGTCAATTTTTTTGTGCATTCATCAGTTGATGAGCATTTGGGTTGTTTTCACCTTTTGGGTATTGTAAATATTGTTGCTATGACAATTTTTGTAAAAGTTTTTGTGTGAACATATTTTCAATTTCTTGGATATATACCTAGGAGAGGAATCTCTGGGTTATATGCTAATTTCATGTTTAACTTTTTTAGGAACTTCTGAGCTATTTTCCAAGGCAGCTGCACCATTTTACACTCCCACTATCGCTGTATGAGGGCTATCATTTCTCTACATCCTCATCAAGGCTTGTGAATATCTGACTTTTGGATTCTAGTCATCCTCCTGAGTGTGAAGTGATATCTTTGTGGTTCTGATTTGCAATTCCATGATGATTGATGCTGTCAAGCATTTTCTAATGTGTTTGTTAGTCATTTGCATATGTTCCTTGGGAGAAATGCCTGTTCATATTCTTTGCCCGTTTTAAACTGGGTTACTTATCTTTTCTTCATTGATTTATATGTGTACGTTAAATATTTTGGATACAAATCCCTTATCAGGTATATAATTTGCAATTATTTTCTCTCGTGTGGATTGTAGTGCTACACTCTTTTCATGGATCCCTTAATCTTTACAATAGCCTCATAAGGAATTACCCACTCATCTCCATCTTTTTAAATTTTTTTAGAAATGCAAAAATAGACTGAGTGGGTAAGCACTTAACTCAAAATGTGACTAAGGGATTCCTGGGTTTGAGCTCATATCTGTTGGGGATTCAATGAATGCTTCCCTTCTCCTGCCATGACTCTCACATACATTGTAAACATTTGACCAAAAACAATTAAATCTTAGGAATGCATTGCCCTGACTGTGCATAACTCCTAGACATTCCAGTGTATACACACCGAAAAACACACAAAAACACCACTTTGGCAATACTCCCCAAATTTATTCTCTGTGGACCGTGCTGATTTCTAGCAGGAAGGTGTAACCACAAAGCACCTGAGGCAGACTGAATTCATATTCTGAGTCAGGATTTATAAGCATGGGGAACTGTTCTCTTAAAAGACAATAACAAAGATAAACCTTTTAATGCGAGCCAGATGCAGTCATGATTTTTATTAAATGTTTGCTAGTAACTGTACTTATGTGAGAACATCTGCCCACTGATGAGCTCCCTGGAGTTTTAGCAGGCGAATTTATGTAGGAAATACAACTTCAAGTGCTGCTTCCTGAGGAGAGAAGTTAGATAAAAACCTCACTTACCTTTCTTTCATTTTTTCCCCATCTGCCATTTAGAAAGCCCAAGTAAATACATTCCTACATTGAGCTAATACGCTTCCCTTCAGCCTCTCTGCATCCCCAGCTTTGGCTTTGCAGGTGCCCAGTAAGTGTTGGTGTCTGTATCTGAGCCCTGGGTGTACAGGCTTGTTGGGTTGTTCAAGAATAGTGCAGAGCTTCATATGCCTATAATAGCTTCCCACGACTGGTCTTTGTTATTCATACCCACACTCCTGAGCATACACACTCCTCTCTTTTCAAATCTTCCCTCTCCAGTGTTCTCAGTAGTTTATCTTTGGAAGGCTGGATCAGAAAGCAGAATACATGGTATTTAGAGAAAGTTTTTTTACTGGTATTTTTGGATTCTTCTGAGCTCTAGGTCACTCTTAATTAAGCAGTCAACAGGCAGGTCTTTACTCACTTCCCAGACTGCCATACAAAGTACAGAAAAGAACAGTCTTAAGTATATCTCATATTCCAGATAAATACTCTGGACTGTAGCGTAATCTGATTAGTGACCTTCCTCTGAGACCATCAGGATTAATTCCATCTTGTCTCATCACTTTTAAGTCACCTACCTGCAGATTATTCATCGTTGCCTGATCACTTATCCACATATTGCTATATACATAACAAAATTAAACCCAGCTCTCTCTCCATCATTAGCCCTTCTTTTCTGTCGTCTGTAACTCATAGTCTGTCATTAAGAAATTCCCCAGTAGCTTCAAACTCTTCCCTTTCTCTTGTTATAACTGGAATGTGGCTGTCCTTTCATGTGAACACCAGTTTCCCTCACCTACCCCAGAGACTAGAGGTGGAGTAAGTGGCCACTTTGCTCCTTTTTGTCACTTTCAAATCATTTCTGTTTCTTCTTCAAAATCCAGAGCTCATTTGAAGTATAGAAATTTTCCAGAGTAGACTGACTGATGTCACCTGAAATTCTTAACCGCGTATCTCAAATGAGCAATCTTTCCATGTTGTGTGTCCTTTTCTACTATGAAAACCAACTATTCAACACCCTATCCTCTTCTCAGTTCTTCAGAAACCCACCCTCTCATGCCTGTCATTTTATGACCTTTCCTCTTCTTTCACTGAGAATAGAAGAATCAACAGAGAATTATTCCCTTATATCTTTACCACCAAATTCACCATCTTACATGCATTTGTAACCATATCATAATCATTTCCTTTTCTTCTGTACAATATATAAACATAACCTCTTCTCATGTAAGGCCAGATCTTCTACTTTTAGCATAGATCCCATCTACTAGTGCTCTGATACTCCTCTTGCATTATCAATATATATATTGTTTCTTCTGCAGTTATCCTCTTGCTCTTTACAATCATTGATTTCACTTAATCATTCACATCAACACACAGGCATGCTCTAAATCTACCCTCTTAAAAATACACTCTCGGCTGGGCATGGTGGCTCATGCCTGTAATCCCAGCACTTTGGGAGGCTGAGGCGAGCGATCATGAGGTCAGGAGTTTGAGATCAGCCTGACCAACATGGTGAAACCCTGTCTCTACTAAAAATACAAAAATTAGCTGGGCGTGGTGGTGCATGCCTGTAATCTCAGCTACTCAGCAGGCTGAGGCAGGAGAAACGCCTCAGGAGGTGGAGATTGCAGTGAACCCAGGAGGTGGAGATTGCAGTGAGCTGAGCTCAGGCTACTGCACTGCAGTCTGGGTGACAGAGCAAGACTCCATCTCAAAAAGAAAAAAATAATAATATAATTATCTTAGTAGGTGTGAAGTGGTATCTTATTGTGGTTTTGATTTGCATTTTCCCTAATGGCTGATGATATTAAGCAGCTTTTCATGTATTTGTTGGTTATTTATACATCTTCCTTAGATAAATGTCAGCTGAAGTTCTTTACGTAACTTTTAATTGGGTGTTTTATTTTTTGTTTTTGAGTTGTAAGAGTATTCTGCATACTAGATCTTTACCAAATACGTGATTTGCAAATATGTTTCTCGTTTTCTTCGGGTTGCCTTTCCATTTTTTGGTGAATCTTTTGCAGCAGAATTTTAAATTTGATATAGTCCAGTTCAATCTTTGTTTGTTGCTTGTGCATTCGGTGGCATATCTAAAAAAATTACTTAACCAAGTTCTATATGTTTCTGACCTAGTTCTATATGTTTCTCTATGTAACTCTGACCAAATAGTCAAACCCATTCACTCAACAGATAGGTTTGTGACCACTTACTACATACCAGTCTGTACTCTATGTACTAGGAATAAAGTGATGATGGGACAGTTGTAGCAGATTGCTAGCTGATCACCAACACTCAAATTATCCTCTTCTTGGTAGATTCCATTTATCCATCTCTCTTGCAGTTAAATGTGGCTATGTGAGCTCTTGCCAGAGTGGGAGTGATACATGTCCCTTTTAACCTGCCCTATAAATATTCCCATGTGTTCTCCTCCATGATCTTTTCTGCTTCCACAATTGGAATGGAGGTGGCAAAAAGTGTTATTTTGCAAATTACCTCAGTAGGGTTGTGACAAGCGTTGAATATGGATATGGTTATAGCTATGGTTTAAATATGTTTCCTCCAAAATTCAGATGTTGCCAGTGTGATAGTATTAAGAGGCGGGGTCATTAAGAGGTGATTAGGGCATGAGGGCTCCTTACTAATGAATAGGATCACGGCCCTTAAAAAGAATCTTCATACAACTTTAGACTGGCTTTTCCTCCTACCACCTTCCATGTGAAGATAGTGTTCCTCCCGACCAGAGGATTCAGTAAAAATGTATCATCTTAGAAGCAGAGAGCAAGCCCTTACGAGACAACTAAACCTGCTGGCACCTTGATCTTGACTTCTCAGCATCTGGAATGGTGAGAAATAAATTTCTGATTTTTGTAACTTACCCAGTCTCAGGTACGACAATTATTTAGCATAATTTCAGCATATATTTAGTGGTCAATAAATGTTGACTTCTGTAATTATGATTACAGTCTTTGAATTGTCCAGTAATCATCTGAGATAGGAAGAAGGTAAGAAGCCTCACATAATTTAGCAGATAGTGAAATTAGGCCTGCACTCCTGTAGACAGAGTAGCAGACTTGTTAATGGTAACAGCTTTGTCTTTCTGCACAGTTTCTGTGTTGATGAACAGAGAAATAATAATCCTAAGCTATCTTAAATAATATTTAAAGGACCATAATTTGGATTATGCTAATGTAATGAAACGCAGCTTAAACCAAAAACAATATGAGCAGCTTGGTTACAGTGATTGTGAAAATTCTAAATTATGCTGGAACATTTTGCATTTACACAACACTTTTATAAAATAGCTTTGTAATAGAATCTGATTCCATGTTTTACATTTGACGGCTAACAACTTTCAAGACCTACCACTTCCTCTTCCTGTTCTTACCTAGATCTGATAAGAAAGCCCAGGTGATTCCTTCTTTAGGGCTAGTGTGAAGGTCAAACCATGCAAGCCCTAGTCTGTGTGTAGGACACTCATACCAGCTTTACCCCTCTAACCATCATAAAAGCCAAGCCAGTTTTTTTTTTCTCTCTGTTCTCTCAAGCATTCTTGTACCTGCTTGGAAACCTGCCCTGATCTCTCCAGAAAGCCTCATTATGTGAGTAATAAACTTTTCCATTCCCTTTTGGTGCATGTATCATCAGTTTTGACATCCAAACCAAATTTTTGGTGTGGAATCCATCCTGTCACATTGAATCTGTGAAGAGGATATCTACCGGGGGTCTTTTTTCTCTTGCTTCAGCTTCCTAACTGGCACTGCTACCTCCTGGTGACATGCAGTTTGAGCTACTGCCTACGGCCTAGCTTGTACTTTAAACTGTACTGCTTTGTGCAGCATTGGTAGGGTTCTACCAAGCCTATGCTAAAGATTTCAACAACGTAAGTCAGCAGTTCAACTAATTGACATTTCAGCCCTGAGTCTTGTGTTTCAGCCTGGATCTGTGAATTCAGATTGAATCATGTATCTCAATTCCAATATAAGATATGACTGAAACTAGGCTCAAGGATACAACTCTTTCGTTTTTACCATCAGTTGTTTCTAAACCAGGTGTTAGTATTCTTTCTATAGACAGCTCAGGAGAAAGACTGAGAGTCTCTTCAATATACAGGCCCATTGGGTGGTCACTCATATGGAGGGAGAGCAGTTACTATTTGAAATGTTGAGAACACACTCCTAAAAGCAGATAACTCACTAGGAGCTTTAAAAATGCTTCTTACGATGCTGCTTAGGTCACTGTCACAAAAAAGATTTTGATCATCAGAGTTTTAGGGAGAAACATCCATGACACCCTTGTGGAAAAAAACAAGCGATTCATTCAACCATTTTCATGGAGGAGTCCCATAATCCTGATATTGACTTGATATGAGGTTCTCTGAAGGAAGAAACTTGTATGAATAAGGTAGAGAGGAATGTCCATGAATTGTATCCAGTAACCACACACACACACACACACACACACACACCCTGGGAAAGTTGTCTGGTAGAGGCAAGTGTTGGAGAAAAGTGAGATAACTCACATCTCTGTTGAGACTTAAATATGGGCACATTGGCTCAGAAGGATTTTCGATAAGGCATACAAAATATCCAGTATTGGTGAAGGCTGGGAGACAACAGAATGAATGACTGAGTGAGGTAGCCATGGGGAATGGCTTGGGGAAAACACCCTTCTAAGCCATGTGACACACCACAATTAAACTAGAAGAGATGAAGAAGGGTGAGAGATCACTTTAGAATGACCCTTAGTGGTGTTGAGGAAGCTCTCTTTTTTCTCTAACCAGACCATTTAAACTCCTCTGTACCCTGTCCCTCCCACCATGGAATTGTCAGGAGTGGTGCTTTGTGATGTCTAAGCCATGGAGTTGTCAGGAGTGGTGCTTTGTGATGTCTTAGCCACCCCAGGGCTACCATTGGCAGAGGAATTTCTTGCTGGCCAATCAAAACTGAAGAATGGCATCTCATTGTCCAGAGGAGTATATATAGAGAGAAATCAGGAGGCCTAGGGTAGGCTACTGTTGCTCTAGGGTGTCAGAGATTAGGAAAAAGTTAAGAGAGGCTCTAAGTTACTGTTGATCTAGCATGGCAGAAGAAGAAGAGGAAGGCACTATAAGATACCATTGTGCTGAGATAGAAAATATCCCTGACGAAATTAAGGAAGCTATAAGCTACTATTGCTGTAAGATGGCAGAGCTTACCCAGGAGCCAAAACCGGATGTAGGCGTCCGTCACTATACTCTCCCAGAAGACACTGAAGAGGAAGGAGAAGGTAGTTCAGACATGCCTGGACCATCCACAACCACAGGCGAAGAAAATCCCAGCATGAAAGGGAGGAAGAGTGAAGCTAAAGATGGTGGAAACGATGAGGTCAGTTATCCGTAATTATGTGACTCTTCCTTCCCATTGATACCTAACCCAAGATTCCTACCTTGTCCTTACCTGGCACAAAATCTTTCCTCAACCTGTACTCATCATCACAAAATCTCCCTTCCCACACATTCCCCATCCACTTCTCCAAATTAATGTCTATTTTGGCTCACTCTGTTTTTCTTCCAGCTGCTAAAAGCAGCAAAGAAGATAAGAACATTCATTCAGGAGAATTCGGAGAGACGTAAAGCAGGAAAAAAGTCAGAAGTGATAATTTTCTATCAGAGGAATAGTAAAAATGGGCTTGAAAATAAACCAAATGAGGATGACAAGAGCCAAGAGGAATCCCCCACTTCAAGTGATGCTGAGGGCCCATCATCCTCCACCTCAAGTGATGCTGAGAGCCCCCTGGAAGACCAAGACTTGTCTCATCTCTAGGTTAACCTCTAGAAATGATCTCCTGTGCAGAGAAACGAAATACTGCACCAGGATTCTTGGATGTTGATGATTAAAATTCAACCAAAAGATTCTGAAAAGCTCTGTGTGTCTCTGTGGTGTTTTCTAATAATGGGGAGGGAAGGAAAGAAGGGGAAGAGCATGTGTATGAGGAGGGAGGGAGTTGTGAACCTTCCAGGTTATGAGACAGGCTGGCAGCCACAGTTAGCCAGACATTGGGATTAAGAACTAGATGAGGAATGAGCACTGAAGACAAATTTCCTGCGTAATACTTTATCCCACAGTAAAAGAGGAAAAGGAATTGATGTTTCTGTGTGGGGGGGAGGGTGGCAGTGAGGGTATAGATAGAGAGAATTGTGATGTGTTGTGGGGTGGTAGTATGCAATAATGAGTTTGATTCCATTTTTGATGTTTGTCTGCCGCCAGATTTTAAGCTTCATCTCATTCCCTTCTGCCCCACATCCGGGCAAGCTGATAAAAACAGCTAGAGAGTTACTGAATTTAAAATGGAAATGAACAGACATGCCTAGCCTCAACTATTGGAATTATTCCCTTGACTACAATCCCCATACCCATGGCATCAGTTCTTTCCAAATATCCCCTACTGATCATGGACAATCTGACCTAATGACTAATAAATTAAAATTAAGTCTTTGGTACTTGTAGTCAGCTTGAAAAATGGGACCCTATGGACTGCCTCACCCAGTTAAGATAAGTTAATAATTAACATCTTCCTCAGTTGTTTTTTTAAAAAGCCAAATCTAAATTAAAATAGAATCTTCAGTAAATGAAGCCCATTATGTAAGACCTATTTAGAGAATTAGACCTATATAGATGACTACCCTCACTGCTTATGCATTTAACAGCCAAATTTGGATTGTTCTTCAATCTGGAAAATATAAATGGTGCCTCAGTGTATATTACTGTAACCTTAATGCCATGGTCCCCCTCATCAGGTCTTCATACCTAATATTATTCAAATTACTGATTCCATCCAATACGTAGCTGGTAAATAATTTGCAGTAATAGCAAAGCATTTGGCTAAATGTTCTGTTCAGTTCCTGTTTCAACAGCCTCTCACCTGCAGTGTACTTACCTTCACCTTAAAAGGGACACGATACAACTCTACCAGGGTACTTGGTGGGGTATCTTTCCACTCCTGTCATCTCATATAATCTTCACAGGCAGAATGTTAACTATATCAAGATTTTCTTAGATGCTCAAGTATGACATTACACTGATGACAATCTCTTCTGAGGAGTTTCCTATGACACACTTCTTCAGGACATAAAAATGTTAGCAAAAAAGATCACAAAAAGGAAATCAGCCATTGCCCCCACACGTAGTACATAGCCACACTACGTCAGTTAAATTTCTGAAAATTATTTGGTAATCTGAGGGATGCTCCAATCCAATAGTGTCAAGAGAAAGCTTTTAGTCTCAGCACCCACATTTTTAAAACAAGTCTAATATCATTTAGACATTTTTGGATCCCAGAGGTAATATATTCCCTACATAGAAATTTATTTAAGTTTATTTATTCTTTCACTTGTAAATTGGTCCATCTTGAATGAGGCCACGTGCAACAAAAGGCTCTGGAATTTGTCTAAATTGCTATGCAGCAGGCACTTGTGTTAGGGATCCCCAGAGACTTCTTCACTGTAGAGATTTTAGCAACCTCACTTCATACTTACTGAAGTCACCGGACCAGCAATGATAGCCATTAGTTGCCCATGGGCTTCTGATACAAGGAACTTCTCTGTTTGGCTTTATGCCATATGCCATTAGTGTGGCAACTGTTGGCAACCTACTGGGTTTTGACCAGAAATGTAAGCTCTCTTAGGCCCTGAACCTGTGACCCTCAACATCTAGTTGTTCATTATACCTGGGTCATGGAGGTAGCACTCAGTTCATCATGGCTAGTGACACTTCCTCACTACAGGATGGAGCCACACCTGATTTTTCTGTATATTCCCACCTATAGGAGATGGCAACTCCTCTGTCCTCAGTCCCTCACTAGATTCCACAGTTCTGGAAGAGGACATTGTTCTCTCAGACTCCTTGGATAACCAGGGAGTCCCTTAGAATCAACAGAGTGACTACCAAAGGGTTATCATTCACTACTACCAATGGCATTACCACCCTCATCCCTGACAGAGCTTGCTTGAGAACTGCTGCTTTTCATATCTTAACCAGGATTTCCATGATAAAGGACAAAACCCAAGATTCGATCGGCCAAACTTTAAACAGTCATCTTAACGCTGGATGTCCTGGCCAATAATTGACCTCATCTGAACATTTTTAGAGACCTTTGAGCTATTGTCAATGGTCTGACTCTTTGGTCTGGCCATCGAGAAAACAATTCTTTATCCAGGGTTGCCCCATTTTGGGTAAAGAACTGTTGAAATATTTTGACTCATAGATACCCCAAATATAAATTAAGATTATACATTTCTCTGTACATATCAAAACCACAATACCATGTTCTTACCAAGGCACTCCTTTGTGTTTGCTGTTCTAGACTTTGGGAGTTCCAGACATCATTGATAGTGACCAAGATACTCATTTCACTTTTTAAAACAAACATTCAGTTCTTGAACAAGGCAATGGAACTTATACCTTCCTTGTTGATTTTAGGCAGCAGGCCTCATAGAATGTTATGTAAACTAGTTCAAAATAAATACAACATGGGAAATTTCAGTTGTCAGTCAAGCATCAGGGCTGAAGTTTCATATAGTCTTACTCTATTTTTGTTGTTTGACTCATGTAAATAATAATCTTTATGGTGCCCTCTTGGTGCATGTGTGGCACCATTAGTCTTGACTTTAAAACCAAATTTTGAGTGTTGGGTATAAATTCCACTTCTTCAGGATGACTACAAGAAGCTCATGTACTGCACACAATATGCGTTTATGCATATGATGTATTTATGCATTTATCTAATATATGCATTAATGGTCGTATGAATATGACACTTTATTGTACCAATGTCTCAGGAAACAAATGTTTTATGGAGTGCCTGATATGTGTCAGACCTGTTCTAGATCCTGGACTCACAGTTAAGAGCATACAGTCTATAGTTGCGCAGTTGTTTAATTTATATTTACATGGGCAAAGGGAAGGTTGAGAATGGTAGTAGTGGGACAGAGGCCAACATTTTACTTAGGAGATGTGGGAAAAGTCTTCTCTGAGGAGTTGACTTTTGAATTCAGAACTAAACAATGGATAGAATCTGCTATGTGAGGACTTCATAAACAACATCTTAGATAGAAAGAAGAGCAAGTAGCAATGTCATGAAGTAAGAATAAGAACAATGTGTTGAGGAGCAGCAAATAGGCAAGTATGCCTGGAGTAGAGTGAGAGGAGGAAGAATGGAAATAGACAACTGAGACTAGAGAGCTTGGCAAAGATGAAGACATGTAGAGACTCACAGGGTAAGAACTTGGGTTTTATTTTATATGTAGTGGAAAGCCATTTTGGCTTTGATGCATGATAGTGATGTAGATTGATTTAATTTTTAGAAATACCACTGGTTGTTGTGGATTCGATAAGACCACAGACGTGACAGATTGTAGCAACAATGCATGTATAAGATAATATTGGCTAAGACTAGGGTTGTAGCAGGAAGAATACAGCTTAGTATCTAACATAGCAGGTTTAGAGCATAGGCTTTGAAGTTTGACCTCATTTTAAAGCATCACCACCTAAAGGTTATTTGTCCCTGAGCAAGTTCCTTAACCTCTGTAAGGATTAATTTCCTGATGTATAAAATGAGATGATAATGGTATGCCTCTATGTCTTAGGGTCACTCTGGAATTGAATGAGGTAATTTATGTAAAAAACCTGGTACTATATTAGACACATAATAGGCACTTGATAAAATGGCTACTGTTATTGACATCAATAATATAAATAAATACATAAATAAAAGCAAGCTACTTCTTGATTTTCTTTGCCAACTCTCCAAGAGCTAGCATGTTATGTATAAGCTGCTGTTAACTCATGATTACTGACCGCTTATTTGTTTTTATTGAAGACACAATTATCTTTGGTCACCTGTGCTCAATAGCTAGGCATTCTGGTACCCTTATGTATTAGTTCATTCTCACGCTGCTATGAAGAAATACCCAAAACTGGGTGATTTATAAAGAAAGAGGTGTTAATTGACTCAGAGTTCCACATGGTTGGGAAAGCCTCAGGAAATTTTCAGTCACGGTAGAAGGGAAAGCAAACACATCCTTCTTCACAAGGCAACAAGAGAGAGGGAAAGCAAGCAAAAGGGAAAAAAGTCCCTTACAAAACCATCAGGTCTCGTGAGAACTCACCCACTATCATGAGAACAGCATGAGGATAACTGACCCCGTGATTCGATTACTTCCAACCAGGTCCCTCCCACAACGTGTGGGGATTATGGGAACTACAAGAAGAGATTTGGGTGGGGACACAGCCAAACCGTATAACCTTAGATACTTCATAATAAGTGGTTGTATATGGCTTATGATTAACTTATAAAATGAAGTTGTGGTAGTGGCTGATCTATGACATTTTCTCTTTGGACCCGATGAATCATCATTTGAACATCTCTCCTCTCCAACCTCCTTCCACAGGCCTAAATGAGCAACAACCCATATTTCTCACCCAACTGCAAACAAGTTGCTTAACTTATTCAGATTTCTTTGGTGATTTTTTTTCCTGTTAAATGCATATTTGAGTGTTTCTTCATTCAGAAAACAATGTTTCCCTTTTTTGAAGCCAGGTCTCATTTTATTACTTTCAAACCAGAACTTTCTCTAAATATCTTTGTCCCTTAGTACTTTTAGTTGTTTCCCCCATGCTTTTCTCCTGGACGTCTGATGTCTCACGAGATACGATGGTTTTTATAAATGGGAGTTCCCCTGCATAAGATTTCTTGCCTGCTTCCATGTAAGACGTGATTTTGCTCCTCATTTGCCTTCTGCCATGATTGTGAGGCATCCCCAGTGATGTGGAACTGTGAGTCAATTAAACCTCTTTCCTTTATAAATTACCCAGTCTTGGGTTTGTCTTTATTAGCAGCAAACTAATACAGCAACAGACTAATACAGCAAATTGGTACCGCAGAGAGTGGAGCACTACTCTAAAGATACCCAAACATGTGGAAGTGTCTTTGGAACTTGGTAACAGGCATAAGTTAGAACAGAGGTTTAGAGGTCTCAGGAGAGGACAGGAAGATATGGAAAACTGTTGAACTTCCTAGAGACTTGTTGAATGACTTTGACCAATATGCAGATAGTGATATAGACAATAAAGTCCAGGCTGAGGTGGTCTCAGATGGAGATGAGGAACTTCTTGGGAACTGGAGTAAAGGTCATTCTTACTGTAGAAAGAGCCTTATGGCATTTTGCCTCTGCCCTAGAGATCTGTGGAACTTGGAACTTGAGAGAGATAATTTAGGGTATCTGGCAGAAGAAATTTCTAAGCAGCATAGTGTTCAAGAGGAAACAGAGCATAAAATGTTGACAAGTTTGCAGCCTGACAATGCAGTAGAAAAGCAAAATCTATTTTCTGGGGAGAAATTCAAGCCAGCTCCAAAAATTTGCATAAGTAAGGAGGAACCAAATGCTAATTGTCAAGACAATGGGGAAAGTGACTCCAGGACATGTCAGAGACCTTCATTGCAGTCCCTTCCATCACAAGCCTGGAGGCCTAGAAGAGAAAAATGGTTTCCTGGGCCAGGTCCAGGGACCCTCTGCTGTGGCAGCCTCTTGACTTGGTGCCTACTTCCTAGGCACTTCAGTCCAAGGTTAAAAGTGGCCAAGGTACATCTCAGGCCATTGCTTCAGAGGATGCAGGTCCTAAGCCTTGATAGATTCCACATGATGTTGGTCCTGCGGGTATGTGGAAGACAAAAATTGAGATTTGGGAACCTCTGACTAGATTTCAGAGGATATATGGAAATACATGGCTGTCCAGGCAGAGGTGTGCTGCAGGGGTGGACCCCTCATGGAGAACCTCTGCTAGGGCTGTGTGGAAGAGAAATGTGGGGTCAGAGCCCCCACACAGAGTCCCCACTGGGGCACTGCCTAGTGGAGCTGTGGGAAGAGGGCCACTCTTCCAGACCCCAGAATGGTAGATCCACTGACAGCTTGCACCGTGCATCTAAAAAAGCTGCAGACACTCAATGCCAGCCTGTGAAAGCAGCTGGGAGAGGGGCTTTACCCTGCAAAGTCACAGGGGCGGAGCTGCCCAAGACCATGGGGTCCACCTCTGGCATCAGCGTGAACTGGATGTGAGACATGGAGTCAAAGGAGATCATGTTGGAACTTTAAGATTTAGTGACTGCCCTGTTGGATTTTGGACTTGCATGGGGCCTGTAGCCCCTTTGTTTTGGCCAATTTCTCCCATATGGAATGGGCATCTTTACCCAGTGCCCATACTGACATTGTGTCTCGGAAGTAACTAACTTGCTTTTGATTTTACAGGCTCATAGGCAGAAGGGACTTGCCTTGTCTCAGATGAGACCTTGGACTGTGGACTTTTGAGTTAATGCTGAAATGATTTAAGACTTTGGGGGACTGTTGGGGAGGCATGATTGGTTTTGAAATGTGAGGACATGAGATTTGGGAGGGGCCAGGGGCAGAATGATATGGTTGGCTGTGTCCCCCACCCAAATCTCACCTCAAATTATAATAATTCCCACATGTCAAGGGTGGGGCCAGGTGGAGATAATTGAATCATAGCGGTGACTTCTGCCCTACTGTTCCCATGGTAGTGAATACATCTCAGGAGATCTGATGGTTTTATAAGTGGGAGTTAACCTGCACAAGCTCTCTTGCCTGCTGCCATGTAAGATGAGACTTTGCTTCTTATTTGCCTTCTGCCATGATTGTAAGGCCTCCCCAGCCTTGTGGAATTGTGGTCCATTAAACCTCTTTCCTTTATAAATTACCCAGTCTCAGTTATGTCTTTATTAGTAATATAAGGACAGACTAATACACTATCTTTCCACATTATTGTCGTTTAGAACTATAATTAACAAGCTTTGGGCTGGGCACAGTGGCTCACACCTGTAATCCCAGCGCTTTGGAAGATTAGGTGGGTAGATCACGAGGTCAGGAGTTTGAGACCAGCCTGGCCAATATGGTGAAACCCCACCTTTAATAAAAATACAAAAATTAGCCAGGCGTGGTGGTGTGCGCCTGTAGTTCCAGCTACTCAGGAAACTGAGGCAGAAGAATTCTCTTTAATACAGGAGGCAGAGATTGCAGTGAGCCGAGACCATGCCACTGCACTCCAGCCTAGGCGACAGAGTGAGTCTCCGTCTCAAAAACACACAAACAAACAAACAAACAAAAAGCCAAGCTGTTTACTGCTTTTTACATGTCACTGATGAGCAATTAAAATAGGGCTACCTGTTTTTCCTTCCTCTTTGAAGTAGTTGCTTTCTCTTCCCCACATGTCTGGAGACCAAAAATCTGATATTAGGGTGTCAGTATGATGAGTTCTGGTGATTATTTTTTTTCCTATTTATAGACAGTGGCCTTCTCATTGCGTCCTCACATGGAAGGGAGAGCAAGCTCTCTAATGTCTGTTATAAGGACACTAATTCTATCAGATAAAGGCCCTACCCTTATGAACTCATCAAATCTTAATTACTTCCTTAGAGGCCCCATCTCCAAATACAACCATAGAGGGTGTATTAGTTAGTTTACCCACTGCTATAAAGATACCACTTGAGACTACATAATTCATAAACTAAGGAGATTTAAGTGACTCACATTTCCTCATGGCTGGGGAGGCCTTAGGAAAATTACAATCGTGGCAGAAGTGGAAGCAGGCACATCTTACATGGTGGCAGGTGAGAGAGCCAGAGAGCGAAGAAGGAACTTGCCAATAACTTAACAAAACTATCAGATCTCATGAGAACTCACTCACAATCATGAGAACAGCGTGGGTGAAACCACCCCCATGATTTAATCACCACTCACCAGCTTCCTCCCTCACCACCTGGGGATTACAATATGAGATGAGATTTGGGTGGAGACACAAGAGACAAACCATTTCATTCTGCCACTGGCTCCTCCCAAATCTCATGTCTTTTCACATTTCAAAACGAATTATGCCTTTCCAACAGTCCCCCAAAGTCTTAACTCATTTCAATAGTAACTCAAAAGTCCACAGTCCAAACTCTCATCTGAGACAAGGCAAGTCCCTTCTATCTATGAGCCTGCAAAATCAAAAGCAAGTTAGTTACTTCCAAGACACTATGGGGGTAAAGGCATTGGATAAATGTTCTAATTCCAAATTGGAGAAATTGGCCAAAACAAAGTGACTGCAGGCCCCATGCAAGTATGGAATCCAACAGGGCAGTCATTATATGTTAAAGCTCCAAAATGATCTCCTTTGACTCCATATCTCACATCCAGGTCACTCTGGCACAAGAGGTGGGTTCCCATGATCTTGGGCAGCTCTGCCCCTGTGGCTTTGCAGGGTATAGCCCCACTCTCAGCTGCTTTCACAGGCTAGCATTGAGTATCTGGCTTTTCCAGGTGCACAGTGCTAGCTGTCTGTGGATCTATCATTTTTGGGTCTGGAGGATGGTGGCCTTCTTCTCACATTCTACTAGACAGTGCCTCAGTGAGGACTGTGTGTAGGGGCTCCAACCCCACATTTACCTTCTGCACTGCCCTAGCAGAGGTTCTCCATGTGAGCTCCACCCACCCCTGCAGAAAACTTCTGCCTGGACAAACAGGTATTTCCATAAATCCTCTGTAATCTAGGCAGAGGTCCCCAAACCTCAATTTTTGAGTTCTGTGCTCCCACAGACCCAACACCACATGGAAGCCACCAAGGCTTGGGTCTTGTACCCTCTGAAACAATGGCCCGAAATGTACTTTGGTCCCTTTTAGCCAAAGCTGGAGCTGGAGCAGCTGGGACACAGGGCATCAAATCTTGATGCTGCACACAGCAGGGGGCCATGGGCCTGGCCCATTAAACCAGTTTTTTCTTCTTGGCCTCTGGACCTGTGATGGGAGGGGCTGCCAGCAAGATCTCTGAAATGCCCTGGAGACATTTTCCCCATTGTCTTGGTGACTAACAATAGGCTTTTCATTACTTATGCAAATTTCTGCAACTGGCTTAAATTTCTCCCAGGAAAATGGATTTTTCTTTTCCATTGCATTGGCAGGTTGCAAATAATCCAAACTTTTATGCTCTACTTCCTCTTGAACACTTTGCAACTTAGAAATTTCTTCTGGCAGATACCATAAAGCATCTCTGTCAAGTTCAAAGTTCCACAGATCTCTAGGGCAGGGGCAAAATACCACCAGTCTCTTTGTTAAACATAGCAAGAGTGATTTTTGCTCCAGTTCCCAATAGGTTTCTCATCTCCATCCGAGACCACCTCAGCCTGGACTTCATTGTTCACATCACTATCCACATTTTGGTCAAAACCATACAATGAGTCTCTAGGAAGCTCCAAACTTTCTCACATCTTCCTGCCTTCTTCTGAGCCCTCCAAACGGTTCCAACCTCTGCCCATTACCCAGTTCCAAAGTCACTGTCACGTTTTCAAATATCTTAATAGCAGCACCCCACTCTCTGTGCTATCAATTTACTGAATTAGCCCATTTTTCACACTGCTATAAAGATATTCTCAAGACTAGGTAATTCATGAACAAAGGAAGTTTAATTGACTCACAGTTCTGCATGGCTCGGGAGACCTCAGGAAACTTACAATCATGGTGGAAGGGAAAGCAGGCACATCTTACATGGTGGCAGGTGAGAGAGCCAGCAAGCGAGTAAGAAACTTGCCAAACACTTACAAAACCATTAGATCTCATGAGAATTCACTCATTATCATGATAACAGCATGAGAGAAACCACCCCCATTATCCCAATCATCCCCCACCAGATTACCCTCTCAACACCTGGGGATTACAATTCGAGATGTGATTTGGGTGGGGATACAGAGTCAAACCATATCAGGGGGATTAGGGCTTTCACACATGAATTTTGGGAGGACATAAATATATAGTCCATACCTCTCATGTGCTACATACCAGTATTTCAGTCAATGATGCACTGCATATACTATGGTGTTTTCATAAGATTATAATAGAGTTGAAAAGTTCCTTTTGCCTAGTAACATTGTAGCAAAATGCAATATTCATATGTTTGTGGTAATTCTGGTATAAATAAACCCACTCTACTGCCAGTAATATAAATGTGCAATTCATAAAATTATGTGTAGTAAATAATATTTGATGATGACAACAAACAAGTATTTTGCTGGTTATATTTTGTGAAAGGAAAATAAATCTTGGGACCGCAAAATCACTAAGCTAAAGAAAAAAGTTAAGCTGGGAACTGCTTAGGGCAAACCTGCCTCCTATTCAATTCAAAGTCATTAAATGTGTATCTGATTGCCTTCTTTGGAAAGGGTAATCAGAAACTCAAAAGAATGCAACCATTTGTTTCATCTACCTGTGATCTGGAAGCCCCTTCCTTTGCTTTGAGTTGTCCCACCTTTCTGGACTGAACCAATGTTCATCTTACATATATTGATGGATGTCTTGTGTTTCCCTAAAATGTATAAAACCAACCTGTACCCTGACCACCTCGGGCACATGTCGTCAGGACCTCCTGAGGCTGTGTCATGGGGTGTGCATCCTGAACTTTGGCAAAATAAACTTCCTAATTGACACCTGCATCAGATATTTTGGGTTCACAGTATTCACTATGCTATCTGTAATTTTCATCACTATTTTAGAATGTACTTCTTCTGAAATAATGTTAACTATAAAACAGTCTGAGGTCAGTCCTTCAGGAGGTATTCCAGAATGAGGCATTGTTATCATAAAAGATGACAACATCTTGCCTGTTATTGCCACTGAAAAACTTCCAGTGGGACAAGTTGTGGAGGTGGAC
Organism: Chlorocebus sabaeus; assembly: GCF_047675955.1. Classification (NCBI taxonomy): domain Eukaryota; kingdom Metazoa; phylum Chordata; class Mammalia; order Primates; family Cercopithecidae; genus Chlorocebus; species Chlorocebus sabaeus. The sequence goes on along the minus strand of NC_132933.1, from coordinate 14,335,359 downwards.
AACAGTGATATTGACAATCCTGACCCTGTGTAGCCCTAGGCAAATGTGTGTTTGTGTCTTCAAAGAAAAAGTTTAAAAAGTAAAATAAATTTAAAAATAGAGGAAAGCTGATAGAATAAGGATATAAATAATTAAGATATGTTTGTACAGCTGTGTAATGTGTTTATTTTTTAAGCTAAATGTTATTACAAAGGATTCAAAAAGTTGAACCTGTATAACGTAAAAAAGTTACAGCAAGATAAAGTTAATTTATTGTTGAAGGAAGAAAGCTGTTTTTAATATATCTAGTGTAGTCTAAGTGTTCAATTTTTATAAAGTCTGTAGTAGTTTACAATAAGGACTTCACATCCGTTCACCACTCACTCACAGACTCACCCAGACTAACTTCCAGTCCTGTAAGCTCCATTCATGGTAAATGCCCTATACAGGTGTGCCACATTTATCTTTTATACCATACATTTACTTTAAGTTTTCTATGTTTAGGTACACAAATACTTTCCATTGTGTTACAATTGCCTATGTATTCAGTACAGTAAAATGCTGTACACATTGTAGCCTGGAAGAAATAGGCTGTACCATATAGCTTAGGTGTATAGTATGCTATCCCATCTAGGTTTGTGTATGTACACTCTATGATGTTTACACAATGATGAAAGCTGCCTAACAACACATTTTTCGAAACACATTCCCATAGTTAAGCAGTGCATGATATGTACGGATTCCTACAAATTGAGATGAAAACAGAAACAGAAATGAGCTAATAAAAAATTATGCAAGTGTTTAATAACTTTTTCTTTAATAAGAGATGATTCAGAGGATAAGCATACAAATAACTAGTAAACACTTAGAAAGGTTAATTGCGTTTGTATCCTGGAAAATGCAAAGTTTTTCTTATTCATGTTTGTAAATATATGAATGATTCTCATGCAAGAAATATTAGTAGTAAATGACACTCCTGGCTTGTTTGGTGCCAGATACTATGCTAAACACTTTACCTGAATTATTTAATGTTATTGTAAAACAGCGTTTTGGGATACACATCCTTAACCCCAAGCTACAGATGGGGAATCTGAGAACCAGTGAGGTTAGGTAAGATGTACCGCTTAAAGTCATATAGGTTACAAATAGTAAATCTGAGCCAGAATCTGGATCTAGATCACACATTTCTGTGGCCTCTCATTACTGACAGCAACAGCAGTTACATTCAGTAGGTAGTAGACACTGTTCTAAACACTTAATATGAATTAATGAATTTAATTCTACAGCAGGCTTATTAATAGCATAAATAGCAGTCAGTAGAATCAAAATTTCAATTCTGGAAGACTGACTCTAAAGTTCACGGCCATAATCCACACTAAAATGCAAAGAGCTAAAACCTACTGCTTGGGGAGATTCAGAGTCTGAAACAGAAATTTGTCTTTGACCTTTTAAAAAATATTTTTTTCAGACAGGCGCAGACAGGTATATTATTCTGCACAGACACACATTAGGGTGTGTTATCATTGGGGGAAAACAACAGCTCTTATTGACAGGATTAAAAACAAGTGAAACAAGTGACAAGTGATCCTACTGTAGGGAAATGCCAGCAACTGTGGTTTTTTGTTGTTGTTGTTTGTTTGTTTGTTTTTTTGATGGAGTTTCGCTCTTGTTGCCCAGGCTGGAGTGCAGTGAGGCGATCTCGGCTCACTGCAACCTCTGCCTCCTGGGTTCAAGCGATTCTCCTCCTTCAGCCTCCCTGAGTAGCTGGGATTACAGGCATACACCACCACGCCTGGCTAATTTTGTGTTTTTAGTAGAGACGGGGTTTCTCCATGTTGGACAGGCTGGTCTCCAACTTCCAACCTCAGATGATCCCCCGGCCTCGGGCTCCAAAGTGCTGGGATTACAGGCGTGAGCCACCGTGCCTGGCAACCAGCAACTGTTAATAAGGACTGCTTTTCATTTACATTGAGTAAAACAAGAAAAAAGTGGAATTTCATCATTTTCATTTCAACTCGAATACATTCTCAATGACCTCCCTGCAACTTTCTGCATTAACTCAGTGGTAGTAAATAGTTTGCCAGCTATTGACAAACGTTAATAAATTGTTCTACATCAAGAGCAACAAATATTCCTCACTTGCATATTACACAGTGGTGGCAAAAGTGCAAAAATAAAACCACATAATCCTTGTGCTCTCTAATCAGTTGTGAATGAAGTTAATTTGAGAACTTTTGGAATGAGAAGCCAGGTTTTTGCCAAACAGCAATCACAAAAAGCATTACCCTTTTGCCGCTGACAGGAAAGTTCAAAAATTCCGTCGTGTTCCAGTTTCTCAGCAGTTGATAAAGGTTAATAAAACAAGGTTTTAGGAAGACTGTGTTTGTACTTTTTTATGCTCTTAAAGGACAGTTCTCATTAGCTCCACATGGCTCAGTTCTCATGCTCTTCTCATATTTCAACTGGAGCGTGTCCCTACTTCCTGTTTTGCATGAACCAATAAACTGTGGATAGAGCTCCCAATTATGATAACTGAGGAGAGAGATGATGCCCTTTAAGTAATCTTAGCCAGTGACAGTAAATGGTAAGAGGAGATAAGATTTGCACTAAAGTCTCATGGGAAGAGAACATCTGTTTTGTGGAATTATAAACATTAAATTAGAATGAGCAATTGATTATTTTGTAGAATTCCCAAGGTACTTGGGTAGCAAATATTTTATGGGATTTTACAAATGGCAAGTAATTTCTTCCAGGTTAAGGAAATGTATCTCATATTTAACAGTGTCTGTATGTTTCATTCTCTTATACCTCAGCAATTTGATATTTACATATGAATAACACTATTGTTTCAGAAAGTATTATATTAATTTTCAAATTATTTTGAGAATATGCTACATGGCAAAATACTATACCTTTAAGAAAATAAGTGCACTCTTAGCTTACAAAAAATAAAAACTTATTTGAGTTCACAAAAATAACTTATTTCTGAGTAATTATAATTTTTTCTAACTTAATTTCTCTGGACTTCACTTTTTCATCTTCAAAATGTGAACATAGTGCATATATTCCTGGTTTCGTAGGGAAGATTAGAGGAACTATTTCATATAAAATGCTTATACTGTATAGTGCATAATAAGTACTCAACAAATATTAACTGTTAGTACTGTCATTTTAGTATATTTATTATTATTAGGTAGTTTAATAGCTTATTAGATAAGGTTTATGCAGGTAACAAAATACATATGGACCTCGACAGCTCATTTGGAAACTATTTCTCATAATATATTGTAGACAACATGAAGAAATATAAGCATGATTGTGTTTCTGACTGACTGCATTATACCTGATTGTACTGTAATACAACTAGAGAGAGATTTATAATTGTATACCACAGGACACTAGCTCAAACCTTGTCCTGATTATGATTATTTTCAGTGAGTTAGATAAAGTAGTTAAGTATTTGCTCATCAAATTCATGGATAAAGTTGTAAGGGAGAGCAAGTAGTTTTGGTGAGGGAATTAGAATGTAAAAACATATGGGCAAGCTGGGATGATAGACAAAATATATCAGAATGAAATTTAATAAAAATTGATATAAATCTACACCCTTGGGATCAAAAATCCAGTACACATATTCATATTTGGGGGCATCATTTCGTAGCAGCACTTGTAGAAGACAGTTTAGTGTCAGTGGTAAACTCAATATGAATCACAGTATAATTTGTGTCATTTTCCAAAAGAAAGAATGCTATCTTAGACTGCATAAATGAAAGTGTAGTGACTAAAATGAGAGAGACACTTAACTTCACTTTGTCCAATAGAAATTAACAGTCTACTCAGTTTGGAGAGGAGTTAAAATGTTTAAAGTGAATAATAAGAAATGAAGACTATTCAGAGTAGAATGATTTTTCAAAATGATGGAAGGAACTGAGGCTATCTAACCTGGAGAGGGACGACTAAGGTGGGACAAGGCACCTGTTCTCTGAAGATCAGTTATGTGTGGGATTGTTGGACATTTAAAACGTAAGAATAATGTTCTGCCATTCTGTTATCTTCCACTCAGGTGGAAAAGATTAAAAAAATCACAATTGTTAAGAGTCTTAAATGTGAGTGCTGTAGAGGCAGAAAAACAAAGGGCTGGAAAATGATAGCAGTAAGAGGGTTTTTACTTTATTTTAGGTTACCAGAAAAGACCTTCTGAGGAGGTGAGTTTTGAGATAAGAACTGAAAGATGAGTAAATGAGATAAAGATATTCCAGGAAACAAGAATCACAAGAATAACAAAAATGGTTTTATTGATTTGTTCAAGGAATAAATTTAGGCCAATGTGGATGATGATTAGGAAGAGAAGGACAAAGTTATTACACACAAAGACACAATGTAAAAAGTATATAATGTCTTATTTTATGTGGGTTCTTTTAACGGAAAACACACAATGTATTATATGTCTCCTAAATCTTGAGTAACAAACCATGTTAGTGTATATGACTTTATTGTTGAACAAATTTCTGCATATTCTTCCACATTATGGACATATTATTTTATTATTGAATATATCATTTTATTATTCATAGCCCTATGCAAATTTCTTTTTTTTTTTTTTTGGTTAAAAAATTTCACCTATTTTCTCATTTATTGAGTAGTTTATCATTTCCTTAATGATTTATTGAAGATTTTTATGTGCTAGATAGTAATCCTTTGTCTAGCATATGCATTGAAAATATATTTTCCTAGTTAGTGATTTGCCTCTTCATTCACTTTATTAATTCTTTTCAAGAAAAGAAGTTCTTATATGTAATGTAGTAAAATTTATCATTGTTTTCTTTTAGCAATTGTTTTGAATGTATAGAAGATGTGATTATAGACAAGATCATATAGGGAGAAAAGGTACAGAGAAAAGAGAGGGAGGCTAAGACCAGGTCTTGAAATCTTCATGATTTACTGTCTCCATTTTGTGTTTCAGATGAAACATTTGAGAAAAGCCCAATTTATTTTCCTTTGAAGATAACTTGTGCACCTGCTTAGATGATTATAGATTTTTTGTGCTTGTACTTCAAAAACAGTTTGCCAGTTTATGGCTAACCCTGGTTGTCTTTTCATTGACTTTTCTAATCACATGATGAGACTTTTCAAAGTATTTATTCAGCTTTTCCACTAGTTCAGAAACAACGATGCCTTGGATTAAATAGCTTCAGTTGCATGACTTCTTGTTTCTTTTTCTGGACACTGCATACCTGGATCTGTCCATATCTACAATCCTCTCTCATCATTTTCATTTCTTCATTCTCTATCTCGACATTGTGGTGAAGTTTCTTAAGCCTGTCATTCTCATTGCTAGCTTGACTGCTGATGTTTTTATTTGTCTCTTTATTGCTTCAAGCAAAGGTTTTCATTTTGCCATTAAAATTTGATGTTGTTTTTAAATAGGTTTTGTTCATTTTTTCATTTAACCAACTGGAAGCTCCTTGTACTTCTCAGTGTTTTGACTTATCTTCACTTCCTATTTCATAGTCTTTTCAAAAAATTGTATTAATAAAGCAAAACTTCACTCTCTTATTTCTGCCAATAAGTAATGCCCTTGTATAAAATAAGTATGTTAATGTCTCTTTAGTCTATTTTCTCTTTTATCACCGTAACTGTCACTTGTCGTAATTCCTAGTAATGGATGCAGACTAACTTCAAGCTAAACTACTAATTATAGCTTTTATCATTACCTAAAATGCTTTGAGTTTAATTTATGTTTCTTTAATATATTTATCAACATGGTTTTATGCTATATACATAGAATCTGAATGTACTATTTAATTTTTTGTTTCTTCCAACCCTCAAGAAATGATAATTTTATTTTATAGGGTAGAAGAAACTGAATTTAGGTGTAGGAATATACCATTTTTCAAGGGATTATCTTAGTGCTAAATAGGTAGAGCGAGTAAGAAATCCACTATATCCAGACCCAGGCTGTTCAGATAAATCTCCGCAAGGGAGGAAGCCTCAGTGCTGTGGGTCAAACCCAGATGAATAATTACACTTTAACAAATTAGATAATATTTTTCTCATAGGAAATTGTGGAGAAAACAGTAGTGTATATCTGCAGGATTAGGGATGGGTGACCACCTGATAAAGATTCTAGACAATCAATAGTGTCTTTATTAAAAAACTTTGACTTCTCACAATTAATATAATAGCCAGGGCAAAAATTCTCTATTATTCTTGGCACAGCATATAGTACAGAACTTTCACACGCACTCATTAAATCCTTTCTTGACAACAGTGGTAGTGATAGGGATGATCCAGACAAAATGAAATATCACCAAGTGACCAGTTAAAGATAGAAACAGTCAATCAAATTCCACTAACATTGACTGAATACATACTGGGCTGCAAGCTCTATGCTGAATGGGAGGGTGCAAGGCTTGGTGAGAGCACATTTTTGCGCCCCCTGGGAATATCTCATAAATGACATTCTTGATGCCCTTCACTTTTACTTTTTCATCTTAATGCATGCTTCTCTCTCTCTCTCTCTCTTTTTTTTTTTCAGGAGGAAACTTTGAAAATCTGATGTAGCACAGAAAAATAAAATATATCTTTTACTTATAGCAGTGGTCAGCAAACCATAGCCTATGGGCCAAATCTTGTCTGCTACCAGCTTTTGTCAATAAAGCTTTTTTTTGGCATGAAGATATGCCTATTAATTTATGTATTTTCTGTGGTTGCTTTTGTGCGATGATAGTGGAAATGAGTAGTTGACCCAGAGACTATATGGCCCACAAAGCTAAAAAAAATACTATATGGCTTTTTACAAAAAAAGTTTGGTGATCCCCTCAAAAAACTGTTAATCTACATTGGCTGATAGAATTCCATCCACCTTCAGTGACCAGTATTCACATGTTGGTAAATTTTAAGTGTTTCTTTCAATCTCACTTTTTATCCCCTCTTTTATTATTCTCATTTGTGGCCATAAATAAGTTAGTTCAAAGAAACACATTAATTGATTTAAATTATCAGGTGTCAACATTACTGGGTAAAATTGCCTGTATGTACCAATGGAATATATCATTACCAAGAAGAGCATTGTTTTAGCATTGCCATGTATATTCTAACTCTGTCTCCTTTTACTTTGCCCGCTACCCCTGTGCTTTAGCTACACTGGTCTTTTTTTTGAACTTGCGAAGCATGATCATTTTGCAGTGTACATTTTGGGACTGTACACTTGCCCTTCTCTGTGCCTGGGATGCTTTTAACTCCCTTGTTTGTTCAACTCTCTCTTATGTTCAAATATTGCCTTCACTGAAAGGCTTTCCTTGACCATCTAATCTATAATAGCCCCCTTCTTTCACAGAACTCTCACTTTAAAACACTTAGTGACCCCTATTATTTGCTGATATTATATGGAATAATAATTTCTTATGTCTCCCTACCAGAGTGTTGTCTCCTTTAGAATAGAGACATTTTATTTGACTCGATGTTATATTCCCACAGCTTATAACAGTGCTAGGAATTTAGTAGGTACTCAACCAATATTTGTAGAATGAATGAATAATCGGATCTAAGAAATACATTAAAGAGACAGTATGTCTAAGTGGTTAGGTAAATATAGTTGACATAAATTTAACTTCTTCTAAGTGAACTTGAGCAAGTTACTTTTCTGAACCTCAGTTTCCTCATTTGAAAAAATGAGATAATAACAGTACTTATTCTCCCAGAGTTTCTGTGTGAATTAAAGCCTGTATGTAAAAGTTCAAACATACTGTATAGCATGATGGGTGCTTAAAGAAGAAAATTATTACCATTAATGTGGTAATTCTTGGCATTACCAAAATGCCAAGGATAACCAGGAAAGCTTTAACACAGAAAGCTTAATGCTAGCTATTGGAAAATGTACCTTTTTTTCATCATAAATCAGATTATGTTACATCAGCCAATCTATGATCTCGCAAGTTAGTGTTGTCACAAATTGAATCCTTGGAATTGGGAATATTAAGTTATTGTATTCAAAAATATTTATTGAGAGCCTAAACTCTTTGTTAGGTACTGTTGAGGACATTTTTGACAATAATTTTCTGTGGTGTTTTTTCTTTTCTTTTCTTTTTTTTTTTTTTTTTTTTTTTTTTGCAGTCTCTTATATGTTCACCAAAGAAAGCGATCCCTAAGCCAAGATCTTGGCAAGAACCAGCGTCAAGGGGATGTTCATCCAGTAATCCTGAAATGTTGGACACTGAAGAAGAGAATCAAGATGAAAACCTGTGAGGTTTCGTGAGATTTCTATAGTAGTTTGTTCTGCTTACACTTCAAAAGTATGCTAGACTTTCAACTTAGTATAACATTGTCATTTCTACTGATGTATTTCATGAGTATAGGAGCCAACTCTCCTGATTTTATCAGGACTAAAGGAGTTTCTGGGACAGGAAAATTATAGTTTTAAAAACAGTAGAGCCCCAGCAAACTGGGACAAGTTGGTCACGCTATCCATTGAGGATGTGTATGTATGCATATTTTTATGTATGCTAATTCATATCTCATAATTTACATGTCATATTTATACTAGGAATCAGGTGTGTTAAATCCATGATATACATATGTTTATATCCCAAAATCTATGTAATTACCATCTATTTCTAAAAAAAAAATCTAGAGACAACAGTAATTATGAAATGCTATTTTAATATATTTTGGACCATATCTCATCATACCATATTTAATAGGACCTCATTTGTTAGGGCTAGCTACCTGAAAATCTCGAGCAGCCAAAAGTTTAACTCATTTCATGGGACACATTATATAGCAAGTATTCATTTCTCCCATCCTCTCTTCATGTCCCCAGTTATGTGAACAGGAATTTTTTGTTGGAATAGAACAAATTCTTTATTTTTGCCATGTTACAAATAATGGAAAAGCTTGCATACATGGCCACTTTGGAGGATAGACACTTTTCATCATTTAACAAAATAGTGTAAATACATAAGATCATGCCATCATTTTTATTAATCAATGCTGTTACTTTCTCTGAAAGACTTGTTCTATTTCCTTGAGCTCATTGTGATGAATCTTGAGTCTCCCCTCAAGAATTAAGCTGTGTTCTGGAAGACGAAAAGCAGCCCTCCCCGAAGTTATACCAAGACATATTTGAATATGCTTTTCTATTATATCTAGATATCTGGATGGAAAAATTAGACTGGGGATTTATTTTTAAAAGGGATACATTTCATACTTGGTATTTGAAAATACACTAGCACAGCTCTTGGAAATAAACAGTAATCTAAAAATTCTGATATGATATCCTACTGCCCAATGCTGTTTCTTCTTTTTACTGGATTGGTGCAATTACTTTTGCACCAACATAATATATTTTGATTACACTTTTCTGCCACCCTCTTCTTGATGTGAGTGATGCCATTTGAGAATTGCAAGCTTCTTGAAGACTGATAAGTAGTTTATGCTTGTGTTCCCAGCAGTTAGCATGACGTCTGGTAAAGGAAGGTATTCAAGAAATGTTAGTTAAATATATAAAGAAGAAAATAAAAGTTAAAATGATTCCCCAAGAATGTCTATATTTTATCCAGAAAATTTCAAATCCAATAGTAGCTATATATATTTACATACACAAAGCATTAAACATCCCCAATGATCTCATTGAATCTCAAGATTTTACCAAGGCCAATTTTAGTAGCTTTGTTTCTGGGTGATTTTATACAGAAATAGTAATGATAATGATAGTGATAATGATAGGAATAATAATAGGAAGAGTAGTGACTTTTTGTCTTTGTGTATCAATTCATTCAACAAATTTGACCAAGTGCCCACTACATGCCAAAGCCCTTTTGGTGCTTTGGGTAAAATGGTGAGTATGACAAAGTTCCTCCTCTCAAGGAGGTTACAGTCTTTAGCTTTCTTTTGAGCTCCACTTCCATCATCCTGGATGCCAAACGAATATTTATGCCTCAATGTTCCATAGTGATCTCAAACTCAAAATGTTTAAAACTGACTTCCTTTCCCTCTACCAAACCAAATCCTCCCATATTTTTAAGTTTAGAGTAAATCCCATGAGGGCAGGGATAATGTATATCTTACTTTTAATGGGTATAATTGGTGCCTCCTATGGAGCCTGACTTATAGAAGATTTTCAATAAATGTTTGTTCTGAGGCAGCATCTTACCACCACCCCCCTCACTGTCCAACAGAGACAAGTCCTGTGGCTTCTAAATTCTTATAATCTCCTCTCCACATCTAACATAGCAGCCTTCACAGACAATTCTGTACCAAATTGTCCACGCATGCATTTATATTTACTCTTAAATTGGAAGCTCTTTAGGAATGAAAACTGTCTGAATCATCTGTCATTACCACAGATCCCTGAATATTGTAAAATAACAGTAGATGCTTATTGAGTTAAATAATGTTCAAAATACCTCAGTTCAAAAGTTTATGGTGACTGAGTACTTATTTTTAAGGAATTCTAGTAGCCTTACTGTTGATGATTCTGTAGGATCACTCTAGAGAAATCATGGCAGTAATAATAATATCTAATATCTATGATGACACATGCAAAGTGCCAAGCATAGTGTTAAGTGCTTTCCTTAACTACTGTACAAAATATTCTCCAAATGTATTATAGCATCCATTTTATAGATGAGAAGACTGAAACAAAGATAAAGCAAGTGACTTACTTAAGTTCATGCAAATAGGAATTAAATCACCACTGGTTACCTGGTTACATAGTCCCACAATATTTTTTCATACATAATTTTTTGCTGAAGAAGCACATTCATTCCTACATAGGTTAAACAAAAGATGTGTCCATTTGCATTCCAAGATATTCTTACTGGCTATTCAGAGCCCCAGAGTTACAAGATAGTGCGCTGATCATCATTTTGGCAGGCAATTTCTGTACTCTGGAAGGTGAACCAGAAATTCTTCTGATGTTAATTTGAATTTCCCTTCAAATGTAAGCCACTGGAGATGAGCCATACTTTTGGTTGTGTGAAGTCAGAGTGCAAGCCACTGATAACCTAAGGCTGGGGACGAGTCAAAAGGCACCTCCTTATCACTGTAATGCTTTTTATAGGAGGAATTTGGGATAGAGGGTTATTTAAAAATTCAGGAAAGGAAAAATATGGCATGCTTCTGTGATTGACTTTGACATGGATATTTGAGGAACTAAAAGGTCATTTTTATTTGAAATAAAAATACACATTTGTGTAATTAAGCAAGTTTTTCCACCATAGCATCTATGACAGCCTTTTGTTCAGCTTTGTGTGTTGAGAGGAAACCCTTATATTTTAACTAACTGAAAGGTGTCAGAGCATAAGTGCTTCTAACCATGCCCAGGCTCCTTTAAAATGTCCTCATTTAAGGTCAATAAAGCAAAACTTGTATCTATTTTATTATGAAAACATTTCAGTTGGAAATCTCTAAATTCTTGCTGGAAATTTGAGTGTTTAATGCCTAAACAACAAAAGGACTTGGCATTTGAGATAATTACTTTGATAAAGAATGTACTTGCTTAGTGCACAGTTTCAGGTGGACATGGGAAAGCCATTGCAATATACCGAATGACAACTGAAGATAAATGGCTCTGAATTTACTGTCTTGTAACAGTGGTGTGCTCTGCTTTGATTAATGATTTTATTTTGCATTGGTTTCTTCCACTGCTTACCATGTCCTAGCCACCAGAATACCACACTTTAGTGCCCTGCCCTGTTCCTTTATGCTTTAGCTATACGATACAGTTCTTCATTCCCTAGGCATATTCCTGCCTCTTTGTTTTTGTTTCCTGAGGGTAGCATGCCTTCTTTCCCATGATAAATGCTTACTCATTCATCAAGGCTCCGTTCAAATGTCACCTCTTTTAGGAGATCTCCAATGGACAACCCCTAATTCCAAAATGAGTTAAACCTCCTGTCTCTGCTTTATGGCACACATCTCAATTGCAGTATGTATCACATATTGCAATTGTTAATGGGCGTGTCTTCCTAAAAGCATTCTACAAGAGTAAGTACTAGTTTATGTGTGTATGTATGTATAAATGAACTAAATACTTTCCTTATTTTTTTATGCTGGACTTTATTTTGGCAAGAATTTAAGACAACTAAAAGGCTATACAACAAAATAACAAGAAATAGGTGAGATGAAGGTAGGACATATGTTAATTAGGATGAAAATAGGGCTGGGAATGAGGCAGATGAGGCCTGTGATTTGATTTTATCCATCTTCATATTTCTATAACGCTGCAAAGTGGCTAGCATTTAGAAGACAGCTAGCATGCATAATTTAAATTCATTTATTTATTGAATTAATGATTAATTACTATTATCCTTGAATGTCACTTAGCAATATTTTACTAAAGCATTAAACCTTCTCCTATTTATAGACTATTCAGTCACCAACACCATGACATGACCTGTCAAGCACTGCAATTTATCACTTTTATTTTTCCCAAAAGTTCTCCCCAATTATAGATGTGGAACCCGAGTCCTAGAGAGATTAAATTATTTGATCAGGATCACACAACTCAAACTTTGGTGAAATCACCACTCAAGACCTCATCTGCAAAATGACAAAAATGAAAGGGAACTCAGCATTCATTTAGCCCAAGCTTTCACAATATATGACTCTAAAGTAATCCTGAGTACAATTTATTAAAAGTCATTTCTCATTTTCACTCACTGTAATTCCCTGGTGTTCTTTTATTTTCAATCTCTTCATAATTGGGCTGATTCCTGTAGAAATTTCATGCATTATTAAATTATTTGATTTATCTTGCCTCCCATATTTGTGAGAGGCTCTGTGTCGTGTAACTGCTTACTTGCAGGCTATTAAATTGGTCTCTTCTGATATGGACTTACCTTTGCAGTTGTGGTAAGAGGTGAGCCACATGAGCCAAGTGCATGCGTGTCGGATGTCTACATTACAAGGGCATGTTACAGGAGCAAGTGTGCTACTGTCCCTCACTGCACTTCAGAGCATGATTATTTCATCTACTCCTGGAGAACAAATGACTTCTTTCCAAAGCCCAAGGGATTTTGGTTGACATGAGAAAAGCAACAGTGGCTAGAGGGAAGGGGAAGGAGAAGAAAATAAGACAAACTTGAGGAGGTAGGAGGAAAAGGACCACTGATACTGATAGATTGCTAAAGGCAGAACAGAGTCATTTGTTTGGACATCATTTTGAAATCACAATTTTCAAAACCACAAATGGAACACTGGAAGGAGACAAGCCTCTAGGTGTCCCATAACACATCCCTCGGGGTATGAAAATGTAAGAGAAGACAGATGAAAATGAATTTCTATGAGGTGATGACCAATTTCCTTATTTATATTTTGTTCTCAGGAACTAATCAGGACTGGTTAGGAATGCAGTCTTACAATGTTTTGGCCCAATACGCATGCTTATCAGAGACCGGTTTTTAGAGTTCCCACAGTGTCTAAGTTTTTTCTTTTCCACCAAAAAACTGTTTGAGTAGTTGAGAGAGTTTTGTTTGTGTAGCTTCTTTAAAGAGGGAAAGTGAATTTTAACAAGCCTCAGCATGAATCTTACAAAAGGATCTCTTCCCTAGTCTACAATTATAATCCTGGGCTAGCTTATTATTTGCTCAATGGCTTCCAAAATGCAACACTACATTTATTGCAACTTGTATTTTAAAAATGAAGCAAAATCATTATGCTAAGTGAAATTAGCCAGTTACAGAAGAAGAAATACTGCATGATTCTACTTACATGAGAAGCATAAAATACTCACACTCATAGAAACAGATTGTAGAATGGTGGTTGCCAGCGGGTAGGGAAAGGGGAAAATGTGTAGCTGCTAATCATACGGTGTAAAGTTCCAGTTACTGAGGATGAATACGTTTAGAGATACACTGTGCAACATTGTGCCTACAGTTGACAGTTCTGTATTGTACACATACAAACCTGTTAAGAGGGTACATCTCATGCTAATTTTTCTTTTTTTTATTATACTTTAAGTTCTAGAGTACATGTGCACAATGTGCAGGTTTGTTACATATGTATACATGTGCCATGTTGGTATGCTGCACTCATTAACTAGTCATTTATATTAGGTATATATCCTAATGCTATCCCTCCTCCGTTTCCCCACCCCACAACAGGCCCCGGTGTGTGATGTTCCCCTTCCTGTGTCCAAGTGTTCTCATTATTCAATTCCCATCTAAGAGTGAGAACATGTGGTGTTTGGTTTTCTGTTCTTCCGATAATTTGCTGAGAATGATTGTTTCCAGTTTCCAGTTGCATCCATGTCCCTACAATGGACATGAACTCATCCTTTTTTATGGCTGCATAGTATTCCATGGTGTATATGTTCCAAATTTTCTTAATCCAGTCTATCATTGATGGACATTTGGGTTGATTCCAAGTCTTTGCTATTGTGAATAGTGCTGCAATAAACATACGTGTGCATGTGTCTTTATAGTAGCATGACTTATCTCCTTTGGGTATATACCCAGTAATGGGATCGCTGGGTCAAATGGTATTTCTAGTTCTAGATCCTTGAGGAATCGCCACACTGTCTTCCACAATGATTGAACTAGTTTACACTCCCACCAGCAGTGTAAAAGTGTTCCTATTTCTCCACATACTCTCCAGAACCTGTTGTTTCCCAACTTTTTAGTGATCGCCATTCTAACTGGTGTGAGATGGTATCTCATTGTAGTTTTGATTTGCATTTCTCTGATGGTGAGTGATATGAGCATTTTTTCATGTGTCTGTTGGCTGCATAAATGTCTTCTTTTGAGAAGTGTCTGTTCATATCCTTTGCCCACTTTTTGATTTTTTTTTTTTCTTGTAAATTTGTTTGAGTTCTTTGTAGGTTCTGGATATTAGCCCTTTTTCAGATGAGTAGATTGTAAAAATTTTCTCCCATTCTGTAGGTTGCCTGTTCACTCTGATGGTAGTTTCTTTTGCTGTGCAGAAACTCTTTAGTTTAATTAGATCCCATTTGTCAATTTTGGCTTTTGTTGCCATTGCTTTTGGTGTTTTAGACATGAAGTCCTTGCACATGCCTATGTCCTGAATGGTATTGCCTAGGTTTTCTTCTAGGGTTTTTATGGTTTTAGGTCTAACGTTTAAATCTCTGATCCATCTTGAATTAATTTTCATATAAGGTGTAAGGAAGGGATACAGTTTCAGCTTTCTACATATGGCTAGCCAGTTTTCCCAGCACCATTTATTAAATAGGGAATCCTTTCCCTATTTCTTGTTTTTGTCAGGTTTGTCAAAGATCAGATGGTTGAAGATGTGTGTTATTATTTCTGAGGGCTCTATTCTGTTCCATTGGTCTGTATCTCTGTTTTGGTACCAGTACCATGCTGTTTTGGTTACTGTCGCCTTGTAGTATAGTTTGAAGTCAGGTAGTGTGATGCCTCCAGCTTTGTTCTTTTGGCTTAGGATTGTCTTGGCAATACGGGCTCTTTTTTGATTCCATATGAACTTTAAAGTAGTTTTCTCCAATTCTGTGAAGAAAGTCATTGGTAGCTTGATGGGGATGGCATTGAATCTATAAATTACCTTGGGCAGTATGGCCATTTTCACGATATTGATTCTTCCTATTCATGAGCATGGTATGTTCTTCCATTTGTTTGTGTCCTCTTTTATTTCATTTAGCAGTGGTTTGTAGTTCTCTTTGAAGAGGTCCTTCACATCCCTTGTACGTTGGATTCCCAGGTATTTTACTCTCTTTGAAGCAACTGTGAATGGGATTTAACTCATGATTTGGCTCTCTGTTTGTCTGTTATTGGTGTATAAGAATGCTTGTGATTTTTGCACATTGATTTTGTATCCTGAGACTTTGCTGAAGTTGCTTATCAGCTTAAGGAGATTTTGGGCTGAGACAATGGGGTTTTCTAAATATACAATCATGTCATCTGCAAACAGGGACAAATTGACTTCTTCTTTTCCTAATTGAATACCCTTTATTTCTTTCTCCTGCCTGATTGTCCTGGCCAGCACTTCCAACACTATGTTGAATAGGAGTGGTGAGAGAGGGCATCCCTGTCTTGTGCCACTTTTCAAAGGGAATGCTTCCAGTTTTTGCCCATTCAGTATGATATTGGCTGTGGGTTTGTCATAAATAGCTCTTATGATTTTGAGATATGTTCCATCAATACCGAATTTATTGAGAGTTTTTAGCATGAAGGGCTGTTGAATTTTGTTAAAGGCCTTTTCTGCATCTATTGAGATAATCATGTGGTTTTTGTCTTTGGTTCTGTTTATATGCTGGATTACCTTTATTGATTTGCATATGTTGAACCAGCCTTGCATCCCAGGGATGAAGCCCATTTGGTCATGGTGGATAAGCTTTTTGATGTGCCACTGGATTCGGTTTGCCAGTATTTTATTGAGGATTTTTGCATCGATGTTCATCAGGGATATTGGTCTAAAATTCTCATTTTTGTTGTGTCTCTGCCAGGCTTTGGTATCAGGATGACATTGGCCTCATAAAATGAGTTAGGGAGAATTCCTTCTTTTTCTATTGATTGGAATAGTTTCAGAAGGAATGGCACCAGCTCCTCCTTGTACCTTTGGTATAATTCGGCTGTGAATCCATCTGGTCCTGGACTTTTTTTGGTTGGTAGGCTATTATTGCCTCAATTTCAGAGCCTGTTATTGGTCTATTCAGGGATTCAAGTTCTTCCTGGTTTAGTCTTGGGAGAGTGTATGTGTCCAGGAGTTTATCCATTTCTTCTAGGTTTTCTAGTTTATTTGCATAAAGGTGTTTATAGTATTCTCTGATGGTAGTTTGTATTTCTGTGGGGTCAGTGGTGATATCCCCTTTATCATTTTTTATTGCACCTATTTGATTTTTCTCTCTTTTCTTCTTTATTAGTCTTGCTAGTGGTCTAAGAATTTTATTGATCTTTTCAGAATACCAGCTCCTGGATTCATTGATTTTTTGAAGGGTTTTTTTGTGTCTGTATCTCCTTCAGTTCTGCTCTGATCTTAGTTATTTCTTGCCTTCTGCTAGCTTTTGAATGTGTTTGCTCTTGCTTCTCTAGTTCTTTTTACTGTGATGTTAGGCTGTCAATTTTAGATCTTTCCTGCTTTCTCTTGTGGGCGTTTAGTGCTATAAATTTCCCTCTACACCCTGCTTTAAATGTGTCCCAGAGATTGTGGTATGTTGTATCTTTGTTCTCATTGGTTTCTAGAACATCTTTATTTCTTCCTTCATTTCGTTATGTACCCAGTAGTCATTCAGGAGCAGGTTATTCGGTTTCCATGTAGTTGAGTCGTTTTGAGTGAGTTTCTTAGTCCTGAGTTCTAGTTTGATTGCACTGTGGTCTGAGAGAGAGTTTGTTATAATTTCTGTTCTTTTACATTTCCTGAGGAGTGCTTTACTTTCAACTATGTGGTCAATTTTGGAATAAGTGTGATGTGCTACTGAGAAGAATGTATATTCTGTTGATTTGGGGTGGAGAGTTCTGTAGATGTCTATTAGGTCAGCTTGGTGCAGAGCTGCATTCAATTCCTGGATATCCTTGTTAACTTTCTGTCTTGTTGATCTGTCTAATATTGACAGTGGGGTGTTAAAGTCTCCCATTATTATTGTGTGGGAGTCTAAGTCTCTTTGTAGGTCTCCAAGGACTTGCTTTATGAGTCTGGGTGCTCCTGTATTGGGTGCATATATATTTAAGATAGTTAGCTCTTCTTGTTGAATTGATCCCTTTACCATTAT
The DNA here is from genome assembly GCF_047675955.1 of Chlorocebus sabaeus. NCBI lineage: Eukaryota > Metazoa > Chordata > Mammalia > Primates > Cercopithecidae > Chlorocebus > Chlorocebus sabaeus. Next base: position 14,317,697 of record NC_132933.1, on the reverse strand, counting down.
GTAATGGCTTTCTTTGTCTCTTTTGATCTTTGTTGGTTTAAAGTCTGTTTTATCAGGGAGTAGGATTGCAACCCCTGCTTTTTTTTGTTTTCCATTTGGTTGGTAGATCTTCCTCCATTCCTTTATTTTGAGCCTATGTGTGTCTCTGCATGAGAGATGGTTTCCTGAATACAGCACACTGATGGGTCTTGACTCTATCCAATTTGCCAGTCTGTGTCTTTTAATTGGAGCATTTAATCTATTTACATTTAAGGTTAATATTGTTATGTGTGAATTTGCTCCTGTCATTATGATGTTAGCTCGTTATTTTGCTCGATAGTTGATGCATTTTCTTCCTAGCATCGATGGTCTTTACATTTTGGCATGTTATTGCAGTGGCTGGTACCGGTTGTCCCTTTCCATGTTTGGTGCTTCCTTAAGGATCTCTTGTAGGGCAGGCCTGATGGTGACAAAATCTCTCAGCATTTGCTTGTCTGTAAAGAATTTTATTTCTCCTTCACTTATGAAACTTATTTTGGCTGGATATGAAATTCTGGGTTGAAAAATCTTTAAGAATGTTGACTATTGGCCCCCACTCTCTTCTGGCTTGTAGGGTTTCTGCCGAGAGATCCGCTGTTAGTCTGATGGGCTTCCCTTTGTGGGGGATCTGACCTTTCTCTCTGGCTGCCCTTAAGATTTTTTCCTTCATTTCAACTTTGGTGAATCTGACAATTATGTGTCTTGGAGTTGCTCTTCTCAAGGAGTATGTTTGTGGTGTTCTCTGTATTTCCTGAATTAGAATGTTGGCCTGCCTTGCTAGTTTGGGGAAGTTCTCCTGGATATATTCTGCAGAGTGTTTTCCAATTTTGTTCCATTCTCCCCATCACTTTCAGGCACACCAATCAGACGTAGATTTGGTCTTTTCACATAGTCCCATATTTCTTGGAGGCTTTGTTCGTTTCTTTTTGCTCTTTTTTCTCTAAACTTCTCTTCTCGCTTCATTTCATTCATTTGATCTTCAATCACTGATACCCTTTCTTCCAGTTGATCGAATCAGTTACTGAAGCTTGTGCATTTGTCACGTGGTTTTTGTGCCATGGTTTTCAGCTCTCAGGTCATTTAAGGACTTCTCTACATTGGTTATTCTAGTTAGCCATTCTTCTAATCTTTTTCCAAGGTTTTTAACTTCTTTGCGATGGGTTCGAGCTTCCTCCTTTAGCTTGGAGAAGTTTGATTGTCTGAATCCTTCTTCTCTCAACTTGTCAAAGTCATTCTCCATCCAGCTTTGTTCCATTGCTGGCAAGGAGCTGCATTCCTTTGGAGGGGGAGAGGCGCTCTGATTTTTATACTTTTCAGCTTTTCTGCTCTGTTTTTTTCCCCATCTTTGTGGCTTTATCTACCTTTGGTCTTTGATGATGGTGATGTACAGATGTGGTTTTGGTGTGGATATCCTTTCTGTTTGTTAGTTTTCCTTCTAGCAGTCAGGACCCTCAGCTGCAGGTCTGTTGGAGTTTGCTGGAGGTCCACTCCAGACCCTGTTTGCCCGGGTATCAGCAGCAGAAGCTGCAGAAGAGGGAATATTGCTGAACAGCAAATGTTGCTGCCTGGTCATTCCTCTGGAAGCTTCATCTCAGAGGGGTACCTGGCCATGTGAGGTGTCAGTCTGCATCTACTGGGGGGTGCCTCCCGGTTAGGCTACTCAGGGGTTAGGGACCCACTTGAGGAGGCAGTCTGTCCGTTCTCAGATCTCCAACTCTGTGCTGGGAGAACCACTACTCTCTTCAAAGCTGTCAGATAGGGACATTTACATCTGCAGAGGTTTCTGCTGCCTTTTGTTTGGCTATGCCCTTTCCCCAGAGGTGGAGTCTACAGAGGCAGGCAGGCCTCCTTGAGCTGCGACAGGCTCCATGCAGTTCGAGCTTCCTGGCTGCTTTGTTTACCTACTCAAGACTCAGCAATGGCAGGCGCCCCTGCCCCAGCCTCGCTGCCACCTTGCAGTTAGATATCAGACTGCTGTGCTAGCAATGAGGGAGGCCCCGTGGGCACGGGATCCTCCGAGCCAGGCATGGGATATAATCTCCTGGTGTGCCATTTGCTAAGACCCTTGGAAAAACCCAGTGTTAGGGTGGGAGTGACCCGATTTTGCAGGTGCTGTGTGTTACGGTTTCCCTTGGCTAGGAAAGGGAATTCCCTTACCCCTTGTGCTTCCCGGGTGAAGCGATGCCTCGTCCTGCTTTGGCTCTCACTCGGTGGGCAGCACCCACAGTCCTGCACCCACTGTCCAACATGCCCCAGTGAGATAAACCCAGTATCTCAGTTGGAAATGCAGAAATCACCCATCTTCTGTGTTGCTCACGCTGGGAACTGTAGGCTGGAGCTGTTCCTATTCGGCCATCTTGGAACCACTGCTAATTTTTCTTATCACAAAAAAATTCTATTTACAAAGCAGAGTTTCCAGATTGATCTTACAGAATGCTTTAAAGTGCAAGTCATGTGTTAAAGCTCTTGGATATTTAATATTTCTAAACAAGATATCTCTAGGTTGAGTTGGGTGCCCTGGTCCACAGTGAATTTAAGTGGTTTAATATTAAGTAACCAGAGATTGTGTAATTAAAACAGAAGGATACTTCACCTCATTATTCTGGTTAATTGATGGTAAATTTCATTCAAAGTAGGTAAATAAATTTTGAATAATAACCCGTAAAACAGGAAATATAAAGTATGCTGTCTTTTCTACACACCTAAGTTCTGGTGATTTTATTTTAAAAAGAGAACTAATAGCTCTTGAGAGGGAAAGTATAAAGACTCACTTTACAGCTGTGATAAAGCATCCAAGATAATAAGAAAACAAGCAAGTTTGTGAAGAGAAAGATAGATAACCCCCTAAATAAAAACCAGCTTTCTATAGAGAATATCCATGAATCAAATCTCGGTATACCTTATTATCTGGTAACCTTAATTTAGATAAAATTGTGTCTGAAAATAGGTGAATATACATAATTTTTTAAATGATAAATTAAAAAAAGTATTTGTTTCCTTTCATAACACAATGCCTCTGTAACTGGAAATTGTTCATCTAATTTACTAAAACAGGGAGCACTCAGTAGCTTTAGAATATTTTAAAAATTATCTTTTTTACATTAAACTTAAAAAAATTATAACAGAGATTGAACAATTAAGCTGTACTTGTTAAAAAGCACACGGTTGTCCAAGTCACCATGTCGACAATTAAAATGCCTTTCTGGCATTTAATGAACATGTAACAAGAGGCATTTAAAACTGCTCATTATTTACCTACAGGATTTTAGTTTCCCCACATGATCCATTAAGTTTATCATGTAGATACAGATTTTGGGTCATTTTAAGCATAAAAGTGTGTTTGAAAGTTTCTAACAGTGTCTGAGGAGCCATTAACAACTATTATGTAAATATGTATTAGGAACCTCTACAAGTTTCTTCTTTTTCTGCCATTTCATCTTGCTAATACAGTCTAATTAGGTCCAGCACATCTCCTAGATTAAGAGAGCAGTTAATCAGAATAGCAATTTTGCTTCTCTGGAATAACAGTTTTATAAGGTATCATAATGGTCTTCTTGGCTGAATCCCCAACTTGCAGTGTTAGTATGAAGATTCCATATTCATTAAATTTGCTTCTACATTCATTTTATTGAGCTGAATGTGAGACAGGATGCTCACCAGAAGTGACTTTATGTGTTTTTTATGTGATTTTTATAGTTTAAGTCCAGAATCAATGTGTAGAAATCAAAATCCATGGGAGATTTCTTAGAGGGACTGCTTTGATTCAGTCAATTCACATTAACATGCATTTCATATGTGTCAATCACTGAGTTAGGAGATATGCCAGACAGATATGCAGAAAAAGAATTAGCTACATAATCTGGTCTCAAGGAAGATGGCTTCAGAGTTAGACTGTCTACATAGTATTGGTCTAAGGTATTATCTACACACATAAGTTAGAACTGGACATGGTAGATACATTAGATCTATTTGTTAAATAGACTTAATAAACACTTTCTGAACAAATGAGCAAGTGTACTTCATAATAGAGGAATATGCAAATGTATTGAGAAGTCAAAAAAATAAGAGCTTGCATCTCACTTAGAGAGATTGTGGCTTGAATTTTGTGGAAAGCTTATCTTCCTTAGTGTAATATTGAAACAACATGCAAAATAATAACAACCATTTATGACAAACCCTCAGCCAACATCATACTGAATGGGCAAAAATGGAACCATTCCTCTTGGGAACTGGCACAAGACAAGGATGCCCTCTCTCACCACTCCTATTATACGTAGTACTGGAAATCCTTGCCAGAGTAATCAATGCAAAGGAAGAAAAATAAAGGCATCCAAAGAGGAAAATAAGAAGTCAAACTATGTCTCTTTAGTGGTGATAATGATTCTATACATAGAAAATGCTAAAGACTCCACCAAAAGTCTCCTGGAACTAATAAACAACTTCAGTAAAGCTTCAGAAAACAAAGTTAATGTATAAAAATTAGTAGCATTTCTATACACTAATAATGTTCATGCTGAGAACCAAATCAAGAACACAATCCCATTTACAATAACCAGAATAAAGAAGAAAAAAACATCTAGGAATTCATCTGATCAAAAAGGTGGGTAATTCTACAAGGAGAACTATAAAACACTGCTGAAAGAAATGAGAGATGACATAAATGAAAGGAAAAAAAGTTCTGTTCTTGGATTAGAAAAATCATTATTGTTAAAATGGCCACACAGCCTAAAGTAATTTACAGTTTCAATGTTATCTCTATCAAAATACCAACAATATTTTTCATAGAATTAGAAAAATCTATTCTAAAGTTCATATGTAACCACAAAAGGGCCCAAGTAGCCAAAGCAATCCTAAGCAAAAAGAACAAAGTCAGAGGCATCACATTACATGACTTCAAACTATACTATAAGGCTACATTAACAAAAAACAGCATGGTACTGGTACATAAAGAGACATATACGCTAACAGAATAGGTTAGAGCACCCAGAAATAAAGCCACAAAGCTACAAGCATCAGATCTTTGACAAAATCAATATATATATATATGCAATGAGGAAATGACTCCCTATTCAATAAATGGTGCTGGGATAAACTGGTGAGCAATATGCAGAAGAATAAAACTGGACTCCTTTCTTATACACAAAACATAACTCAAGATGGATTAAAGATTTAAATGTAAGACCTCAAATTATAAAAATTGTAGAAAACCTAGAAAATACCTTTCTCAACGTCAGCTTTGGCAAATAATTTTTGGCTAGGTCCCCAAAAACAATTGCAACAAAACCAAAAATTGACAAGAGGGACATAGTTAAACTAATGAGCCTCTGTACAGCAAAATAAACTGTCAACAGCATAAACAGACACTATGCATCTGAGAAGGGTCTAATATCCAGAAACTAAAAGAAACTTAAGTCAAAAAGTAAAAAACCAAAAATCCAGTTAAAAATGGGGAACAGACATGAACAAACACTTCTCAAAGGAGACACACAAGTGGCCAACAAACATATGAAAAAATGCTCGAGATCACTAAGCATTAGAGAAATAGAAATCAAAATCACAATGAGATGCCATCTCACACCTGTCAGAATGACTATTATTAAAAAATCGAAAGGTAATACATGCCAGCAAGGCTGTAGGAAAGAAGGGAATGCTTATGCAAAGTTGGTAGGAATACAAATTAGTTAAGCCTCTGTGGAAAGCAGTTTTGAGATTTCTCAAAGTACTTAAAACAAAACTGCCATTCAAGTCAGCAGTTTCATTACAGAGTATATACCCAATGCCCAAATGAAATCAAATTGTTCTGTCAAAAAGACACATGCACTGGCATGTTGATTGTAGCACTATTCACAATAGAAAAAGACGTGGACTCAACCTAGGTGCCCACCAATGGTGGAGTGGATAAAGAAAATGTTGGACACATACACTATGGAATAATACACAGCCATAACAAAGAACAAAATCATATCCTTTCCAGCAACATGGATGCAACTGAAGACCATTATCTTAAGCAAATTAATGCAAGAACAGAAAACCAAATACCACACATTCTATCTGATCAAGCATCTGATCTTTGATAAAAATCGATAAATACAAGCAAGGAGGAAATGACTTCCTATTCAATAAATGATGTTGGGATAAATGGGTGATCCATATGCAGAAAAGTGAAACTGGACCCATCTAGTAGTGTCCACTGGCTATTCTTCCCATCTTTATGTCTATGTGTGTACAATAATGTGTATACATCGTAAACATCGTATACACATAGACATAAAGATGAGAACCATAGGCAGTGGGGACTACTAGATCGGGAAAGGAGGGAGGGGGCATAGGCTATAAAAACATCTGTTGGGTATTATGCTCACTACTTGGGTGACAGGGTCACTTGTACCCCAATTCTCAGCATCACACAATGTACCCATGTAAGTACACCTCCGCACACACACCATTTATCTGTGGTAAAATAGTGCACACACACCATTTTATCTATAATAAAAGTTGAAATTATAAAAAATAAATAAAATTTTAATATGACTCAATTCATTAAAAATATTGATGTAAACTATAGCTCTTTAAAGTCTTAGACTCTTAACAATTATTTTTAAATAAACATGTTATTTGTTGTGGATGTAAATATTTAAGGGTATATGTCAGGAATTATGGAAAATTGAAAAGAAAAATAGCAAATATAATAAGAGTATGAGATCATAGAAAACATCTGTTTCTGCCTGGGTCAGACCCATGGGGAACTAAAAGAATGATGTTTAAGGGTATGACTGTCTCACTAATACAGACCTCAAAGGCTACAATGTCATTCCAAACATCTTAGTTTCCATTAATAACACATCATAGTTACTCATCAGTGAACTTAGGTAAGCGTCTTTTCAGTATCCATTACCTCTTAAAGTAATGTTGTTTTGTAAGACGGAAAATTTCTTTCTTCTTTTGTATTTCTCTCTTCAAGGTTTATTTATGTGAAATGCTATTCATAATACAAATATAGTGTGAATTATGCTATCATTCCTAAGTAGCTGAAAAATTCGACATCATTTTTATAGAAGTTATCATATTCATGTATTTGTTTTTTAATTCCAATTTAAGAAGTTCTATGTACAAGGTACTGGAACTATATATTGGAGACACAAAGACAAGCAAGACAGATATGGTATCTGCCCCAGTGAAACTTATAGACCAATTACAAATAGATAAACATATAGATTGTTTTGAGAACAATGAAGGAAGGAAACAGTATTTGGTAATAGAGCCCATGGGGCAGGACAGGTAGTTTAGATTAATGGACAGAGAAGTGTTCTTCGAAGAGGTGAAACTTAAGCTGAGATCTGAAGGATGAGAAGGAGCTAGTCACTCAAAAAGCAAACCCAAGAATATGCCAGATATAAAGAAACAATGGCCGGGCGCAGTGGCTCACCCTGTAATCCCAGCACTTTGGGAGGCCAAGGCGGGCGGATCAGGAGGTCAAGAGATCGAGACCGTCCTGTCCAACATGACGAAACCCCATTTCTACAAAAAATACAAAAAGTAGCTGGGCGTGGTGGTGCACACCTGTAGTCCCGGCCATTCAGGAGGCTGAGGCAGGAGAATTGTCGGAACCCAGGAGGCGGAGGTTTCAGTGTGCCAAGATCAAGCCACTGCACTCCAGCCTGGTGACAGAGTGAGAGTCCGTCTCAAAAAAAAAAAAAAAAAAAAAAAAAGTGCAAATCCCTTATTGGTGTGTTATAGGAACAGACAAAAAGATCAATGTCAGGAAAAAAAGGGGATATTGGTATGGGCATGAGATGAAGTTTGGGAGAAATAGCGCAGCTCACGCAGGTCGTTATACTTCAGGACAGAGAAGTGGAATGATAGTGAAAGCTTTTATGCAGAAGTGTGTAATGACATGATTTGATTCTTAAAATTATTCTGAGCATTGTAAGGAGAATAATTCAAGAGAAGGAGTTGGAGAAGGAAGATGTTTTTAAATATAAAAATATATTTAAGTAGTTCAACCAAGAAATGCGGAGGTGGCTTAGAGTAGTGGTGGCAGAAATCTTAATGGAGGAATTGAAGAGATATTTGCAGGTACATCTGGTAGGGTAATATTATAATCATATGTTTACTTGTCTTTCTTCCCTTCCAGTCTGGCGCCCATGTAGGGATAATCTATGTTATATTAATTACTGAATTTTCATTCCCATCTATGCATATTCGATGAAAAATATTTTTTCATAATTTAGAGTATCTGGTGCATGAAAGGCACACATGAAATCTGCAAATAAATGAATAGGTTTGGTATCTATCGTGGAAGTCCCCTGTTTCCTAAAATTACTTTTTTCCATACTTCAAGAGAGGCCTACTGATTTTGATATAATACAATGTGGTGGACATGGTTATATCCTGTTTCTCCACCCCCCTTCAAGATCTTTCAGACTTCAATAACGTACGTTCAGTATTTTCATCTTCCAGGTTGAAGACACACAGTCTTTTGATTCTTATAAGTCACTTCTTTCTTTTCACTGAATTCCTCTGAATTTTCATCTCATGTATATCTTATTTGAGATGCGATAACACTATGCTCCTGGCGTGCACACACTGCAATCCTGTATGTCAGTTGGATGCTGCATTTTGGCTTATTCCAATATATTTTCTAATAAAGTTTAATATTTTCTAGAACGTTTTTGTTTCTAAAAAACAGGGCCCAAAGACATATAAGTTTTCTTAGCGTAAAAATGTAATAGCTCATAGTTTGAAATAGAATCGTGAGAATTATTTTCTTGCCCTTGTCAATAATGAAACTTATCTATAATTTTGTTCCTTTTTGATGTAGCCTTACGTAATTTTCTTGCATTCTGTCCCTGGCAGTTTGACATCTCACTATCTCCAGAAGAGCTTAGTGTCAATTGCATTCTTTCCTTCAAATCACTTATAAAAACTGTCGGATTAGGCTGAACCCTAGGAGATTTTTCCATTTGTACTTTCTGTCCAGAGCAATTTTCCCTTAGTCTTTATTTCTTGTTTTATAAGGCAATTCTCTATTCATGGCAAAAACAGGCTTCTCAGCTTCATGGTAGCTCCAGTTGAAGATTATGTAAAGGTACTTTGAAAATGAAAATAACATATTTGCTTGTTATATTTTGTTCATATTATTAATTATTCACATTTATGAAGAGCTCAATCATGTTAATCAGCTGAACATAAAGCACATTCCCTTTTTATGAATATATTATGTCTTCTTGAATAAAGCAGTTAACCTATATATAGTGGAATGTCAATATCCCAGTAACTTGCCCTATATGCAGGTAAAACTTGTCATTCTTTAGCTTTAGAATCTCCACTAAAACTCTTCTTATAGATGCCAACTATCATCCTTTCAGCATTTTAAATGACTATTTACATTTTTTGACTAATAGCTCCACAATGCCACCCTTAGATTCTTTTAAAATTTTGATGCATTTAATTTAGTTTATTGATTAAATCTATAACATACTATAATTTTTTTATTATTATTATTTGAGATGGAGTCTAACTCTGTTGCCCAGGCTGGAGTACAGTGGCATGATCTCGGCTCACTGCAACCTCCACCTCCCGAGTTCAAGCGAGTCTCCTGCCTCAGCCTCCCGAGTAGCTGGGAGTACAGGTGACCACCACCACACCCGTCTAATTTTTGTAATTTTTGTATAGACAAGGTTTCACCATGTTGGCCAGGCTGTTCTCGAACTCCTGACCTCAGGAATCTGCCCACCTCGGCCTCTCGCCCTGCTTTATTATTTATTTAAATCCTTTTCTGGAGCTATTTTCTCACTTATAAGTTGTCTTCTTTTACCTTTTAATAATTACTTACACATTTATTTAATTAACATTTATTGAATGGCTGCTAAGGATTGGGAACCTAGCAGTGAACAAGGTAGGCAGAAATTTCTGCCTTCATGGAGTTTACATTCTTTTAGAGCTGATGGACAATAAACAGGCAAAAAATCAATAATAGATTGAGTGACTATAAATGCTATGAAATAAAAATAAAGCAGTTAAGAAGATAGAAGGTGGTGGTGGGCATACTATTTAATACAGAGGGATCAGGAACGTTTTTCTCAAAATATAACATTTTAGCAGGCACCTGAATGATGGGAGGGCCTGAGTGAAGTGAGGAAGCCAGGTAGTTATCTGGAGAAAAGGGAGTTCCAGGCAGAGGGAATAGCCAGTGCATAGGCTCTGATATACGCATGTACTTGGCTTGTTCAATGAACAGCAAGGACTCTATTGCTACAGAAACAAAGTAAGTGAGTAGGAGAGTGGTAGGAAATGAGAACTAGGGATTTAGCCGAGTCCAGATGATGCAAGACCCTATAGACCACATTGAGGACTTTGAATTTTATTCTTAGTAAGATAAGAAACCATTTGGTGGTTTTAAGCATGGGAGGATCATAATGGCACTTGTTTAAAAATAAAACTCTCATTCCAGTGTGTATAGAATATATTGGGGCGTGGGACGGTGGAAGCCGAAAGACAAATTAGGCAGCTCTTAGAGTAGGCAATTCAGATAAGAAACAATGATGATGTGAACGTGGGTGTCAGTGGAAGTCATCAAATTATGAATGTATTTTGACAGTGTGCCAGACTGCATATGCTGATGGACTAATTGTGTAGTGTAAGAGAAAGCTAAAAAATGATTCCAAGTTTTAAGCCTAGGCATTTGCAAGCATGGAGTTGAAGTTTAATGAGATGAGGAAGACTATGGGAAGAGCAGCGTATTGCTGGGGAGTTGCAAAAGGATCATGCTTGGATTATGTTAGAATTTAGAAGCCTATTAGACATCCAAATAGAGATGTAAATCAGCTCGATATACATGTCCAAATTTGGGAGAGAATTCTGGGCTAAAATTGTACATTTGCAACTTGAGAGCTACTAGTATGCAGATGGTATTTAAAATTATGTGACTTGTTGAGATTGTCTAAAGAGTGAATATAAACAGAAAAGAGAAGAGGATTCCTTCTGGGATGAGTCCTGGGACATCCAATTGTTTTGAGGTTTATGAAAGAAACCAACAAGAGTCTTAGAAGGAGTTGCCAGTGAGGTAGGAGGAAAATCAACGGAGTAGTGGCCAAGAAGACAAATGATGGAAGTGTTTCAAGAAAAAGGGTGTGATCTGTGATGTCAAATGTGACTGGCAGTTGAATAAAATGAGGAATGAAGCTTGACCATTGGACATGGCAAGATGGAGGTTATGGTCTCCTTGAACAAAAAAAAACTGTTTAAAAATGAAATAATGAGATCCAAAGTCTAACTGGAGTAGACTAAAAAGGTAATTTGAAACCAAAAATATAGACAGCACTTTTGAAGGGTTTTTCTCTAAAGAGGAACAGGTTGAATGAAGGAATAGAGTAAAAAAAGAGTTGGGGTTGAATGCATGGGGGTGAGTGACATTAATGATGAGCAATTAATAGAGTCAATGTGTTGGTAGTCCCAATGTGGTCAAAGAATTGTTTTAAAGGCACTAAAAGGAGTGACTTAGAAGAATACAAGATGGCAGATAATGACATATAAAATTGATACTTTGGAGAAGGTAAAATTTTAAGTAATTGCAACGTCTAAGAAATAGCCATAGGCACATATCACTAAGGTGAGATGGATGACATTTGGATTGAAATTAGATCAGAGAAATCATATTCTTTGAGGAACGGTCTAAGATATGGGTGTTGAAGCCACTAAGAATGGTGACAGGCATAAAAATTATTTAGGGTACAAATTGTTCAATAAATGGTAAGAATAGAGAAGTCTCCATAATTAAAACAAGAATTGGAATTGGTGTGATTTGATGGCTTCCACTACACAGGAGCTGTGGATTTTGAAGTGAGAGATGAATGGTTTGCGAATGGCAATAAAAATAGGAAGACATCCACTCCAACCTCTGAGCCTACTGATATGAGGAGTGTGAGAAAGAAAACAACTTTCACTTACAGTGGTAATGGGGAGTCAGGGTTCTGAAGGGTTAGCTAAAATCAAGTTAGAGCATATATGTAAGATAAACATTATGAAAGGAGATTTAGAATAAAGTAGATGTGGTTCATAATAGACAGTGAGTTTCAAGGTATACAGTGAAAGAGTCTTTGGGCTTAGAATGCTGTGGAGACGGGGGATGAGCTGAGAGTCTTCGCCTGTTGTGGTGCAAGTTTCAGGATGTATTATAATCAGTAAGCATTTATATGTATTTGATAACATTTCATAAAGGCCTTTATTTAAAAAATTCAACTTTTATTTAGATATAGTGGGTATATGTGCAGATTTGTTACATGGGTATATTGTGTGATGCTGAAGTTTGGGGTATAGATCCTGTCACCCAGGTAGTGAGGATAGTACCAAATAGGTAGTTTTTCAACCCATCCTGCTTCCCTCCTGCATCTAGTAGTCTGCAGTGTCTATTGTTTCCATCTTTATGTCTATGTGTATTGAATGTTTAGCTCCCAATTATAAGTGAGAACATGTGGTATTTGATTTTCTGTTCCTGCATTCATCTGCTTATGATTATGGCCTCCAGCTGCATCTATGTCAATGCAAAGGGAATGATTTTATTGTTCCTATGGCTGTGTAGCATTCCATGGTATATATGTACCACAGTTTCTTTATCCAATCCACCATTGATGGGCACCTAGGTTGATTCCATGTCTTTGCTATTGTGAATAGTGCTGTGATGAAAAAACAAGTACATGTATCTTTTTTGTAGAATGATTTATTTTCTTTTAGTTGTATACTCAGTAATGTGATTGCTGGATCAAATGATAATTTTGTTATAAGTACTTTGAGAAATCTCCAAACTACTTTCAATAGTGGATGAACTAATTTACATTCCCACCAACAGTGTATAAGTGTTCTCTTTTCTCAATAACTTAACCAGCATCTATTGGTTTTTGGCTTTTTAATAACAGCCATTCTAACTGGTGTGAGATATTTTGTTGTGGTTTTTATTTGCATTTCTCAGATGATTAGTGCTGATGAACATTTTTTCATATGTTTGTTGGCCACTTGTACATACATTTACATTTTGAGAAGTGTCTGTTCATGTCTTTTGCTCATTATTTAATAGGGTTATTTGTTTTGTGCTTATTTATTTGTTTAATTTCCTTGTAGATTTTCTATATTAGACCTATTAGTCCTTTGTTCAATGCATAGCTTAAGAATATATTCTCCCATTCTGTAGGTTTTCTGTTTACTCTGTTGATAGTTCTATTTGTTGTGCAGAAGCTTTTTAGTTTCATTGAGTCCCACTTATCAATTTTTGTTTTTGTCTCAATTGGTTTGGGGAACTTAGCCAGAAATTCTTTGCCAAAGGTAATGTTCCAGAAGGGTATTTCCTACGTTTTCTTCTAGGACTTTTATAATTTGAAATAGTACACTTAAATATTTAATTCATGTTGAGTTAATTTTTGTATATAGTGAAAGGTATGGGTCCAGTTTAATTCTTCTGCATATGGCTAGCCAGGTATCTAAACACTGTTTTAAAATTAGATATTATATCTTAAAATTGATGATGCCTTAGAATCAAGAAAGTATAGACATTACCATCAATAAAATAAGTTTGAAATGATTTAGATGAGAGGTCAGAAAACTATAGCCCAAAGTCTAAATGCAGCCTGATGCCTGCTTTTATAAATAATATTTTGTTGGAATCTAGCCACATCTATTAATTGGTAATATCTATGACTGCTTTGCAGTAATACGACAGAGTTGATTAGTGTAACAGAATTAGTATGGCCTGCAAAGGTGAAAATATTTACTATCTGTCCCTTTGCAGAAAAAGTTTATCAAATTTTGATCCAGATATCTATTCATTGAATTTTATTGGGGAAATATTGTTTTAATGTAAATTTATTTTGTGCACCCCTTCCAGAGACTCTAATTTAGTCAGCCTGGGTTATATCCTAGGATGCTGTGCACTTCACAATTGCCCCAGGTAATTCTCATGCAGAATAACTAAGGAACAAACTCAAAGGTACTTTGCTATAGATCAGGCTTGCTCAAATTTTCTTGCTGCTAAGAGTACTCTTGGATGATTGACAAATGTATAGCTTTCCAGCCACCTTACCTGGAGATTGTGATTCAGTCAGTTGTAGGCCTGGCAAGTGTACTTTGGTAAATATCCGTGGGTGATTTTTATCTTCAGAAACGTTTAGAAAACTTTGGACTGGATACTCAGTTTAACCAGGAGCTATGCCTGCAATTCAAATAATCAGCACTTGATAATTATATACCCTTTCTGTAAGCATTGTTAGGCACTGAACTATTTTCTAAGGGGAGTACCAGTCAATCATCCACTGTCAGTTCAAAAAAGATAGCCCTTGCTCATCGCTTGATATTTCATTTTTTATATTACTCCATTTATTCATCTAGCATGCTCTATAGTTTCGGCTTTCTAAAGAGCTTATAGGTTAATGGGGAAAGAGGGCAGATATTAAATAAGCAGTCACATGAAAACATCATTACAACTCATTGACAGAAGTTTCCATATAATTCCGGAAGAAATACTAAACTCTGCAATGAAAGATTATAAGGGAACCTGATTGGTTGGGAGCGAGAATTCAGGAAATACTTTTCTAAGGAAGTGATTTAAATGATTTTTAGTTAATTGGATACTGCAACTTGCTTCTGACCCTATCACATTGAATTACTAGTATAGATCTATTCCAGGGATCTTGATACTGGGTTCAGTTGTGAATAGATTGATAATTCTGGATCTATTGGTCCTTTTGCACTGATCAATGAAAATGTCACATATTCTTTGACTTATAGCTTCTCATAGATCTTAGCTTTCTTCCTTCTTGTTAGGTTGAACCGGTTGGTATGCAGATTGTAGATATAATTTTATACCTCTATAAATTTGGTTAGTAAGAATCCTTTTCCCCCACTCCATTGCTTTGATCCCTTCATAGGGATCAAACTTCCTGAATTATCTCACCAACTTTTCTAATATCCTCAGTAAGCAACACAATTGTCAACCTGAGTATCTCAGTGTCTGCTCCATGGTTCAGCTCTTCTCTTACCCTCTCTTGGCATTCAAGGACAGAACTTTTACTGAGCAATTCTCCAAATACAAATTTAACCACTCCACTACTGAATTTATGGAATCCAACATTAAAGAAATAAGCCAAACAATTTTAACTCTTTTTAAAATATTGCCACATAAAAAAGGAAAACAAAGACTTCTAACTATTATAAGAAAAAATCAACAGACCAAATGTAAGGATTGAGCATTTTCATTAGCATGTTAACATACTTTAAAATTTCTGAAGGGTTTTACCACACATTTCCATTTGTGCCTGACAATTATCCTATATAGGGGAGGTATTGTTATCATTTTACTGATAATAAAACCAGACCCAGAGATGGAAATGTGTAGCCTGAGGTCAAAACTTCAAGTACAATCTGTTTCTATTTCTGATTATAATGACGACGTAGCTCACTCAATTTTGTTACTTGTCTTATCTTGTGTTCTCTTTTCTGGTCCCTGCGAGCCTGTTTATTTGCAGTTCAACAAGGCTTCTGCAATTTTGATTTGCCTTCTCCAGCTGTTCATGCTGTTTGAGAGCTTGGACATCAAAGCTCTGCTTGAATCTTGACACTTTAGCCATGGAAACCTTTATAATTTTCACTGCTCTACTTGGAGCCTTAACTATACTGAAGTCCCTTTGTTTCTCAATAGAGAAAGTCCTGGAGCAAGAATCCCACATGGTTCACGTGGTTTTACTGAAGATATCTTACACGCCCACAGGATGTGACCTGTGGGAGAAACTCTAGCCAACTAAAAGCACATGCTGGATTCCTGCCTCTTAAAAACCCCTCTCCTGCCCTGCCATCTGTAGCCATGGTTGTTGTAAGGATTACTCTGTGCAGAAGTTTCCATATAATTCAGAAAGCCAGCTTTTTAATCTAGGTTATCATTAGGAATTATTTCCATTATGACTGTTTTTAAAAGAACAATGTAAGAACAGGATCGCATGCTTTTCCAATGTACAGAATGGGATTTTTCCCCCAACTCTAATCTGGGCACTACCAAAGACAGGGAACTGGGTCCTTCCTAATGTCTTATGTCTACCTCCATGAACACTGAGGCAGAAAGGAATCTAGCCTCATCAGACTCTTTTTCATCCTCAGTTCTACCCTCTGCTCTTTATCTTTCAATAGTTTTCTCTGGTTCTCAAGCTGTCATCAAAAAGAAACTGCAATTGCTCAAGTGCTCTTCACAAATGTTTTCTGAAGTTGACTTTGGACCCAGATGTAAGATATCATACTCAGGCACATGTCTGCTCATTGCCTTTGGGTAATCTGACTATATTTGAAAACATCTTTCCTTCAGCCTTTGTACTTTAGTTCCCATTCACCACTTTATCCTCTCTATCACCTTCTGACCCCTCTTACCATGGACATAGCAATCATTAAAATAGCAGTATTTAAACTTCTGATTCCATTGTCTTTAAGTGCTCAATATGGTTGAGAGTCAAAATGTCTGGATGTAAGCCCTGGCTCCATTGCTTATGAGCAAGTTGCCACATCTCTCTGGATCTTAGTCTCCTCATCTGTAGAATGAGATCATTGAAAGCATCTACCAACTCCGAGTTGCAATGAGAATGAAAAAAATGAAAAAAATAAGGCATGCAAAGTGCGCAGAATAGGGTTCAGCGGGTAATAAGAATGCAATAAATGTGAGCTATATTATTATCACCCCAATGTATGTTTCTGTTAGATAGAGTCAACCTTATTGATGTCACAGGACTACCATGAAAACTAGATCATGTAGGCAGAATGCCTAGCACAGGGTCTGGCATAAAACAGACATTCGGTAAATATTCCCATTCTGCACCAAATCACTCCTCCCTTTTCATGCCTCCTTGCTTCATTTGAAGAGTCCTTTTCCTCATATATTTTTCCTTTTCTGTATTGATTGTTATACTACAATTCTAAAACTAACTTTAAAGTGCTGGTTTTGAATTAAGTCCCAAAAAATGAAAAAAAAAATGTAAAAAGGAAAATCGTCAAGTAGCAGCTCTGTTCTCAGGCAAAAAGACATTAGAGTGGTGACTCATTTTTAAGAAGTTTCTTGTAACTCCACAGTGAAGTGGACATTGTAATAACCCTTGCCTTCTGGCCATAAGATACTTGAGGACTGCCAGAAAAACTGAAAAACTGGCTGTTCTGCCTGAAGTCATTCTTTTTAATTGCATGAGGTCAAGTATAAAGTGTAATCACTTCACTTCTGTTCAATTGGTGCCACTTTTCATTTTGTTCTTTTGAATAGTCTCACAGATTGCTGGGCCTGGGAGAGGAAAGGAAATGCCATATTCTCGTTATAGTGTTTGAATGGCCTCTAGGTCACTCCTGCCAGGTGGTCATCCAGTCTCAGTTGATGCCTTTCAGGGTGAGGAAGCCCACAATATCCAGAGAGCTGCCTAGACCAGTTTGAGACAGATATATCTGTGAGAAAACTTTTTCTTTGATGAGCCAGCATCTGGCTTCACATCTTTGCTAATGTCCTAACCTTGCCTCTTGAGGCCTTATAGTAGTGGTGTCCTCTTTCTTGTGAAATAAGAGTGAATCTATTACTGGAAGGAAGTTCTCACATCCTTCATGGATGTTTTTCTTTCTCCACATGCCTACAATTCTAAGCTAATTAATAATTTTAAATTGAGGTAAGTATCCAGATAATGTGGACCCACTGATGCATTTGTTCTTGGTATTTACTATACCCTTAAAGAACTTTCAGATTTGGGAACCCATTGCATGCCTCCAGATGCCACTCCATAATGTATTGTTTGCAGGAATAATAGTTGATGTTTGTCTTAGTTCATTCAGGCTTTATAACAAAATACCATAAACTGGTGGCTTATAAAAAAACTTAAATGTATTTCTCCTAGTTCTGGAGTCTGGGAAGTTCAAGAACAAGGTGACAGCGGACTAGATGTCTGATGAGGGCCCACTTTCTGGTTCATACATGGTACCTTCTAGCTGTGTCCTCAGATGGTAGAAGGGGAAAGGCAGTTCTCTGGGGCTTCTTCTATAAGGGCACTTATCTCATTTATGAGGGCTCCACCTCTATCACCTAATCACC